>NC_135980.1:2738046-2960980 GCF_053455715.1 Rhinoraja longicauda
TGCACAATGTTATCCAGTGCTCAAGGTCAAGGTCAAACTGCATCCACCAACGTGCTTGGTGAGTGAGGATGGGCACAAATCAGGAAGTGGATAGTGAAACGTAGAGTCATAGAATCAGAGTGATACAGCATGGAAGCAGGCCCTTCGGCCCAACTTGTCCGCACTGGCCAACATGTCCCAGCAGCACTAGTCCCACCTGTTCGCATTTGGCCCATATCCCTCCATGTATAAAATTCTTAAGGGATTGGACAGGCTAGATGCAGGAAAAATGTTCCCGATGTTGGGGGAGTCCAGAACCAGGGGTCACAGTTTAAGAATAAGGGGTAGGCCATTTAGGACTGAGATGAGGAAATACTTTTTCACCCAGAGTTGTGAATCTGTGGAATTCTCTGCCACAGCAGACAGTGGAGGCCAATTCACTATATTTAAGAGAGAGTTAGATATAGCTGTTTGGGCTAATGGAATCAAGGGATATGGGGAGAAAGCAGGAATGGGGTACTGATTTTGGATGATCAACCATGATCGTATTGAATGGTAGTGCTGGCTCGAAGGGCCGAATGGCCTACTCCTGCACTTATTTTCTCTGTTTCTATGTTTCTACACCATTCCCATCCATGTACCTATCTAACTGTTTCTAATGTGCTAGGATTTAGTGAAAGAGATTGTAAAATGAATTGTTGAGAGAGCAATTGGACAGAGAAAGGCCTAGATAGAGTGGATGCGGAAAGAACATTTCCAGTAGTGGGATAGTCTAGAACCAGTGGACACAGCCTTAGAATAAAAGGAAGTACCTTTAGAATGGAGATGATGAGGAACTTCCTAAACCAGAGGGTGGTGTATCCATGGAATTCATTGCCACAGACGTCGGTGGAGGCCGGGTCAATGGGTATTTTTTAAGTGGAGATTGATAGGTTCTTGATTGTCAAGGACATCAAAGTTTACAGGGAGAAGGCAGGAGAACGGGGTTGAGAGGGAAAACTAGATTGAAGGTTTTGTGAAATAAATACCTTTGATTTGTACCAGCATCTACAGTTATTTTCTTACACTAGTGATAAGAGCAGAATTAGGCTATTCGGCCCATCAAGTTTACTCCGCCATTCATGGCTGATCTATCTCTCCCCCCTAATCCCATTCTCCTGCCTTCTCCCCTGAACCTCTGATGCCCGTACTAATCAGATCCTGACTTAAGTAAGATTCAAATTCTCTTGTGGAAAGAGAATAGTAAATGTAAATTCCATATGTAAACACAATTATAACAGGTTTAGTTTACTTTAGTTTGGTTTAGAGATACAGCACGGAAACAGGCCCTTCGGCCCACCGTGCCAATAGACAATAGACAATAGATGCAGGAGTAGGCCTGCCCTTCGAGTCCGTGCCTACCAACAATCTCCACACACATTAACACACTATCCTACAAACATGAGGGACAATTTTTACATTTATACCAAGCCAAATAAACCTACATACCTGCACGTCTTTGGAGTGTGGGAGGAAACCGGAGATCTGAGGGAAAACCCACGCAGGTCACGGGGAGAACGTACAAACTCCGTACAGACAGCACCCGGGGTCAGGATCGAACCCGGGTCCCTGGCGCTGTGAGGCAGCAACTCTACCGCTGCACCACCGTGTCTGCGCCCATACGGGCCCAGCATTGGTCTCAGGTGTAAGTCTTCAGTCGGCTCCTGTTGTTGAGGAGGGCAGTCCAATTCCAGCTTGGGCCCAAAGTTCACCCCTCATTATCCCTGCCTTGTGGGGGTGGGGGGGGGGGGGGGGATGGGGGGGGCGGGGTGGCACCGAACACGGATCACCCGCCAAGCACAGAAGTTTCAGAGTCAGCATTAATACTTGGCAAAGACTTGGAAAAGTTTTTTGGATTGAATATTTAAAAAGGTACGGAAGAGAAAATGATAACTCTGAGAACACTGCGACAAGATAAATATTCTGGGGACCCCTCAAATCTCCAATTCCCTCAAGCAGTGGCAATTTACAGAGACAGGATTACAATCCGTGCCAAGTATTCGTTCCTTGAAAGGTAGAGAAAATATTCAGCCCCTGAAGAGGGGCAGATAGTGTCATGTCAAGTTAATTTCCAGTTTTGGAATAAAATCCTTGACAGTGAGGGAAAAATCTTGGAATAAAAGCTTACATCTATTTAGTTAAATCCGGACATCCAATCTGAAGGTTCATTTGCTAAATTCGTATAAGCTCCTAGATGATCCCAGGTGTACTACAGGTAACTTGCGAATTAAATGAAATTGCTTTCCACTCTGTTTGGGTCTTTTAAATTCGAATGGAAAAAATAAAATCATCAGAAGGGCATGCACGGTGGCGCAGCGGTAGAGTTGCTGCCTCACAGCGCCAGAGACCCGGGTTCGATCCTGACTGCGGGTGCTGTCTGTACGGAGTTTGCGCGTTCTCTTCGTGGCCCGCGTGGGTTTTCTCCGGGATCTTCGGTTCCCTCCCACACCCCAAAGACGGACAGGGTTGTAGGCTAATTGACTTGGTGTAATTGTACATTGTCCCTCGTCTGTTGGATAGTGTGCGGGGATCGCTGGTCGACGCGGACTGGGTGGGCTGAAGTCCCTATTTCCATGCTGTATCTCTAAACTGCAAGTAACTAAACATCGCAGTTGGCAAATGTATTGATATTGAGTCTGTTCTGAATGTATTTAGAGATGTGCTGACTGTTTTAGTTTGAGTTTTAGTCTTAGTTTTAGAGATTCAACGCGGAAACCGGCCCTCCGGCCCACTGATTCCGCACCGACCAGCGATCCCAGCGCATTAACACAAGCCCACACACACGAGGGACAATTTTACATATATACCAAATATACAAACCCAAGCCAATTAACCTATAAACCTGTACGCCTTTGGAGTGTGGGAGGAAACCGAAGATCTCGGAGAAAACCACGCGGTCACGGGAGAACGTACAAACTCCGCGCAGACAGCACCCGTAGTCGGGATCGAACCCGACTCTGGAATTGCAAGTGCTATAAGGCAGCAACTCTACCGCTGTGCCACCGTGCCGTCTGTGTTATACCTGTTAAACCTTTGATCAACGAGAGATCCAGAGAAAGAGACACAAAAATCCCCCTACAAATACTGAGGAACTGCCACAGTATTGGACAAGCCATCTTTTGGATGTGATTTTAAACCTATGATCTTCTCTCCTCTCTGATAGAACTTAGACCATAGAACAGTACAGCATAGGACAGGCGCAGCGGTAGAGTTGCTGCCTTACAGCACCAGGGACCTGCGTTCGATCCTGGCTACGGGTGCTGTCTGTACAGAGTTTGTATGCTTTCTTTGTGACTGTGTGGGTTTCTCCAGGAGCTCCGGTTTCCTCCCATACTCCAAAGATGTACAGTTTTGTAGGTTAATTGGCTTCGGTAACAATTGTCAATTGTCCCTAGTGTGTGTAGGGCATTGCTAATGTACGGGGAGATGGCAGGTTGGCATGGACTCAGTGGGCCAAAAGGGCCTGTTCCTGCCCTGTGTCTAATACGTCCAATGTCTAAAATCCCGTCAGTCCATGATGTCTGTGCCAAACATCGTGCCAAGATAAACTAACCGCATCTGCCTACGCATGATCCATATCCCTTTGCTCCCTCTGCTTAAGAGCTGGATAGAGTTTTTAAGGATAGCGGAGTCAGGGGGTATGGGGAGAAGGCAGGAACGGGGTACTGATTGAGAATGATCAGCCATGATCACATTGAATGGCGGTGCTGGCTCGAAGGGCCGAATGGCCTCCTCCTGCACCTATTGTCTATTGTCTATTGTCACCCTGCATATCCATGGGCCTATCTGAAAGCCTTTTAAATGCCACTATCAATTCTGCCTCCACCACCACCACTGGTATTTCATTACAGGCACGCACCATCTCTGTGTAAAAACACCTGCCCTGCACCTCTCCTGTGTACCAAAATATCCAATGTACAGATGTGACGAGGAGTGGAGAAGAAAGGGGCGTCGATTTGCAGGAACTGAGTACATTGAGTACATTGAGTACATTGAGTACATCCAGTACATTGAGTACATCCAGTACATTGAGTACATCCAGTACATTGAGTACATCCAGTACATTGGGCGCTCAGGCCGACCGGACTTTGGTCTTTGGAAAAGGCGCCAAAACATGGCGGTGCCCGCAAGTGTAGAAACATAGAAACACAGAAACACAGGAAATAGGTGCAGCAGGAGGCCATTTAGCCCTTCGAGCCAGCACCGCCATTCATTGTGATCATGGCTGATCATCTACAATCAGTAACCCGTGCCTGCCTTCTCCCCATATCCCTTGATTCCGCTAGCCCCTAGAGCTCTATCTAACTCTCAAATTCATCCAGTGAATTGGCCGCCACTGCTCTCTGTGGCAGAGAATTCCACAAATTCACAACTCTTTGGGTGAAAAAGTTTCTTCTCACCTCAGTTTTAAATGGCCTCCCCTTTATTCTGGACTCCCCCAACATTGGGACATTTTTTCCTGCATCTAGCTTGTATAATCCTTTTATAATTTTATACGTCTCTATAAGATCCTCTCTCATCCTTCTAAACTCCAGTGATTACAAGCCCAGTAATATAGGCAAAAAGAATTTCATTGCGCAGTTGCACATTTTTAGTTCAGTTTAGAGATACAGCGCGGAAACAGGCCCTTCGGCCCACCGGGTCTGTGCCGACCAGCGATCCCCACACATTAACACTATCCTACACCCACTAGGGACAATTTTTACATTTACCAAGCCAATTAACCTACATACCTGTACGTCTTTGGAGCGTGGGAGGAAACCGAAGATCTTGGAGAAAACCCACGCAGGTCACGGGGAGAACGTACAGACGGCACCCGTGCTCCGTACAGACAGCACCTGTAGTCAGGATCGAACCCGGGTCTCTGGCGCGGCATTCGCTGTAAGGCAGCAACTCTACTGCTGTGCTGCCTGTGACACATGTGACAGATAAAGCACCATTGAACCACTGGTGGAATAATCCCTGGTCTCCCGGTATATATTTATTCCTCATCCAGCAACATGGAAACTTGATCTTGCTCACTATAACATTGATATTTCTGGGAGCTTTCTGTGTACAAGTTGGCTGCTACACGTTGTATATACTAGCAAAAATATTACAAGCTTACGTCATTGCTCATTAAACACTTTGCTACGATCTAAGGTACAAGTTGGACAGAGACACAAAATGGTAGAATAGCTCGGTTACTTAATATTGAAGGATTCAGCGTTCATACCATTGGGTTGTAAGCTACCCGAGCGGGATAGAAAGTGCTGTTCCTCCAGTTTGCGTGTGGCCCCACACACCCCAACCTTCATGAAGCTTGGACACTGGAGGTTCATTGTTAAAATGGCCCAGTCCTCCTCGTGCAGCACAATGACCAAGATCAAAAGTTTAGTCTTTAGCCGGAGGGTGGCGAATCTATGGAATCGTGTGGGAAGGTGTCCAAAGACCGGGAAGATTGTTCCCGATGTTGGGGGAGTCCAGAACCAGGGGTCACAGCTTAAGGATAAGGGGGAAGTCTTTTAGGAGCGAGATGAGAAAACATTTCTTCACACAGAGAGTGGTGAGTCTGTGGAATTCTCTGCCACAGAAGGTAGTTGATGCCAGTTCATTGGCTATATTTAAGAGGGAGTTAGATGTGGCCCTTTTTGCTAAAGGGATCAGGGGGTATGGAGAGAAGGCAGGTACAGGCTACTGAGCTGAATGATCAGCCATGATCATATTGAATGGCGGTGCAGGCATGAAGGGCCGAATGGCCTACTCCTGCACCTATTTTCTATGTTTCTATGTTTCTATGTGTGCAAATGTGTTTGTGTGTCAGTGTTGGTGGGTGAGTGTGTGCGTGTGTGCCTCAGTGTCAGTGTGTGAGTGTGTTTGTGCGTTGACATGTCTTCTGTGTGTGTGTCAGTGTTAGTGTGTGAGTGTGTTTCCATGCCTCAATGATAGTGTGTGAGTGTGTAAGTGCGTTGGCGTGTCTGTGTATGTGTACGCACACGTGTGTTTGTGTGTCAGCATCAGTGTCAGTGTGTGAGCGTGTGCCTCATTGTCAGTGTGTTTGTGTGTGTGTCGGCGTGTCTGTGTGTGTGTGTGTGTGTGTGTGTGTGTCAGTGTTAGTGTGTGTGTGTCCTTGTGTGTGTGTGTGTGCACACACATGTGTGTTTGTGTGTCAGTGTTAGTGCATGTGTGTGGTTGTGTCTGTGTGTGCACACACATGTGTGTCAGTGTTAGTGTGTGTGTGTCGGCGTGTCTGTGTGTGCACACACATGTGTGTTTGTGTGTCAGTGTTAGTGTGTGTGTGTGTGTGTGTCGGCGTGTCTGTGTGTGCACATGCATGTGTGTCTGTGTGTCAGTGTTAGTGTGTGTGTGTGTGTTGGCATGTCTGTGTGTGCGCACATGCATTTGTGTGTGCGTGAATATTGCTGTGTGTGTGTGTGTCTCAGTGTCAGTACTGAGTGTGCTTTTGTGTCGGCATGTCTGTGGAGTGTGTGTTTGTATTGATGTTATGTGTGTGCGTGTGTGTGTGTGTCTCAGTGTCAGTATGTCAGTGTGTTTGCGGGTCTGTGTGTGTGTCTATGTCAGCATAAGTGTGTGTGCGTGTGTTTGTGTGTGGCTATCGGATGTGTGTGTTGGTTGGTTTGTGTCAGTATGTGTGTGTACGTGTATGTATCGGTGTGTGTGTGTGTGTGCATGAATCTGTGGACTTCATTGCCACAGAAGTCAATGGCCATTCTGGGCAATTGCTCGATTTTATTTGATGCGTGGCGTGATTGTATTCATGTACAGCATGACTTGACTGGATGGCATGCAAACAAAGTTTACAAAATTTAACACAGCAGAAAAGTGCAGCATATGTTAAGCTGGAAAGGGTGCAGAGAAGATTTATGAGGATGTTGCCAGGGCCTGAGCTATAGTGAGAGTTTGAGGAGGCTAGGACTTTATTCCATGGAGCGCAGGAGGATGAGGGGTGTATAAGACCATGAGAGCAATAGATTGGGTAAACGCAGAGTCTTTTACCCAGAGTAGGGGAATCAAAAGAGAGAGGACATAGGTTTAAAGTGAGGGGAGAAAGATTTAATCGGAAACTGAGGGGATTTTTTTTTTCACAAAGGGTGGTAGATAAATGGAATGAGCTGCCGAAGGAGGGAGGTACTTTCACAATGTTTAAAAAATATTTGGACAGGAACGTGGATAGGACAGGTTTAGAGCGATATGGGCAAAATGCAGGCTGGTGGGACTAGTGTAGATGGGACATGTTGGTCGGTGTGGCTGAGTTGGGCCGAAAGGCCTGTTTCTGTGCTGTATGAATGTATGACTGTGACAGTGCGGACATTGAATTGAATGGTGAGCAGACTCTGTCCGGGACCACAGAGCTTGCTTCTAATGCTGTGAATGTATGACTGTGACAGTGCGGACATTGAATTGAATGGTGAGCAGACTCTGTCCGGGACCACAGAGCTTGCTTCTAATACTGTGAATGGACACAAAATGCTGGAGTAAAGGAATGGGTGACGTTTTGGCTCAAGACTCTTCTTCAGACTGAGAGTTGGGGGAGAGGGAAACTAGAGGTATGAAAAGCTACAGCACAAACCACCAATGGCCAAAGAGCCCACAATGGTCCATTGTTGGCTGCGGAGGAGGTGTTAACGTGGGGATGCGAACAGTAAAACTAGCAGGTCGACTAGGGTGGGGGATGAACGGAGAGAGAGAGGGAATGCAAGGGTTACTTGAAATTAGAGAAATCAATATTCATACCACTAGGGTGTAAGCTGCCCAAGTGAAATATGAGGCGCTGTTCCTCCATTTTGCATTTGGCCTCACACTGACAGTGGAGGAGGCCCAGGACAGAAAGGTCAGGGAATGGGAAGGGGAGTTAAAATGTTTGGGAAATGGGAGATCGTGTGGGGCAAGGCGGACTGAGCGGAGGTGTTCAGCAAAACGATCTGCACTTGGTCTCGCCGATATATAGGAGTCCACGCCGAGAACAATGGGTGAAGTAGATGGGGTTGGAGGAGGTGGGTAGCTAAAGCTGGGGCTCATTTGTTCCTGTAAGCCCTTGCCGCTGTGTAACTTGTCTGCTTCAGAGGTTGCCTCACTGTTTTAGTTGGGAAAGGCAACTGTGACATTGGCCAAAACATTTACAATGCCCCTCACTAAGTAGCACAGTGCCAAGCTGTGTCAATGTTCTGGGATGGAAGAGATGACCTTTGTGGTTTTTGCTCAGGCCCTTGACTCTTGGCAACATCCTCGTAAAACCTCTCTGCATCCTTTCCAGCTATTATCAATGGCCATCTGTGACATGGAGTAAATTGCAAAATGTAGAAAATGACAACAGTAGGTAGGCACAAAAAGCTGAAGTTTTGTGTTTCAGTTTGAAGAAGGGTCTCGAGACGAAATGTCACCTATTTCTTTTCTCCAGAGGTGCTGCCTGACCCGCTGATCCTTCCTGCACAACAACATTAAGTATCCTGGATTAGGTAGTGGAACAAGGTGTACAGATGAAAGACTTTTAAAGTTACACATTTAGACTTTAGACTTTAGACTTTACTTTAGACTTGAGAAATACAGCATGGAAATAGGCCCTTTGGCCCACCGAATACAGCGATCACCCCATATACTAGGGGCAGTTTACAATTTTTACTGAAGCCAATTAACCCACAAACCTGTATGGAAACAGGCCCACCCGCCCAACTTGCCCACACTGGTCAAGATGTCCCAGCTACACTAGTCCCACCTGCTTGCGTTTGGTCCATATCCCTCCACACCTGTCCAATCCATGTACCCGTCTAACTGTTTCGTAAATGTTGGTGTAGTCCCAGCCCCAACTACGTCCTCAGGCAGCTCGTTCCATACACCCACCACTCTTTATGGGAAAAAGTTACCCCTCAGATTCCTATTAAATCTTTTCCTCTTCACCTTAAAACCGGAGCACCCGGAGAAAAACCACCCAGGTCACGGGGAGAACGCACAAACTCCGCACAGACAGCACCCGTAGTCAGGATCGAACCGGGGTCTCTGGCGCTGCAAGGCAGCAACTCTACCGCTGCGCCACCGTGCCCTAGGATGGGCACTATATTGTGAAGAAAACCCAAAAGGATGACATATAATTTTGCAAAGGAAATAAATGGGTAAAAAACCAAGACTATTTAACTGAAAAGGGCAAGTTTAGCTGTCCTTCATTTTCTGATTGAAGGTAGACACAAAATGCTGGAGTAACTCAGCGGGTCCGAGATGCTGCCTGACCCTCTGAGTTACTCCAGCAGTTTGTGTCTACCTTCGATTTAAACCAGCATCTGCAGTTTTTTTCCAATTCATGTTCTGATTTCCCTCTTTCTCATGCTCCCCCTTGCTTCCCCTCTCTCCCCGTACCTCCCCATCCTAGTTCTCTGACTAGTTTCACTGTCCTCCTGATTAAATATTACTGATTGTAAGCTTCGTTGTCACCTTCCCCTCAGCTAAAAATGAACCATTCTACATTTCCTTGAGCCACCGTCCCCTTTGATCTGTCATTTTCACACCTTAGTCTTCCATAACTGGAGTTTCCCTCTTCCCTGACGGTCTGAAGAAGGGTCTCGACCCGAAACATCATCTATTCATTCTCTCCGGAGATGCTGCCTGTCCCGCTGAGTTACTCCAGCACGTTGTGTCTATCTTTGGTGTAAGCCAGCATCTGCAGTTCCTTGCTATTCATTTTCTGATTTCCTTCGAAACAATATCTGAGCAATGCTTGGCTGAACAGCAATGGGATTGAAGGATTAGAATTGAGAAAAGCGAGAAAACAATTGGGATGGGCGTCTGGAGGCCGTGTGCCCGTCTCTTTGGAAATTCAAATTGTGCCTCTGGCCTCAAAGCAACGCAGTCAGTGGCTCAGGACAGGCATCAACGGGGCCTGGCTGTGGCCTTGTGTTTAACAATGTGGGACTGTGTGCCAAAGGAGGGGAACTGAGATGAGAATTTGTTTCTCACACTCGTTATCATGGCAGGAGAAAGCATGTTCCCTTTGAGTTATTCCTGGCTGTTTCTTCCGCAGGTCTGTGCCTCTGTGTGTGTGTGTGTGTGTGTGTGTATGTGTGAGTGTGTGTCAGTGTGTCTGTGTGAGTGAGTGCGTGTGTGTCAGTGTATGTGTTGTGTATGTCAGTGTGTGGGGGTGTGAGTGTGCATGTGTGTCGGTGTGTGCGTGAATGAGTATGTGCTTGTGTGCGTCTGTCAGTGTGTGTGTGGCATGTGAGTGTGTAAGTGTGTGTGAGTGTGTGGCAATGTGTGGGTGAGTGAGTGTGTGTGTCAGTGTGTTTCAGTGTGTGTGTCAGTGTGAGTGTGTGTGTGTGCTTGTGTGCTTGTGTCACTGAGTGTGTATGTGTGAGTGTGTAAGTGTGTGTGTGTGAGTGCATGAGTGCGTGTGTGTGTGTATGTGTCAGTGTGTGAGGGTGTGAGTGTGTCAGTGTGTGTGCCTCAGTGTCAGTTTATGAGTGTGTTATGTGTTGGCGTGTCTGCGTGTATGTGCACGCGTGTGTGTTTGTGTGCAGTATCGGCGTATGAGCGTGTTTGTGTGTGTGTGGCGCAGCATCAGTGTTTAAGTGTGTTTTTGTGTTGGCGTGTGTGCATGTGCGAGTGTGTTTGTGTGTCAGTGTTGGTGTGTGAGCGTGTTTGTGTGTTGGCATGTCTATGTGTGCACGTGAGTGTATGTGTCTGTGTGTCAGTGTTGGTGTGTGAGCGTGTTTTTGTGTGTTGGTGTGTGAGCGTGTTTGTGTGTTGGCATGTCTATGTGTGCACGTGAGTGTATGTGTCTGTGTGTCAGTGTTGGTGTGTGAGCGTGTTTTTGTGTGTTGGTGTGTGAGCGTGTTTGTGCGTGTTGGTGTATGAGTGTATGTCTCCATGTCAGCAAATGAGTGTCTCTGTGTGAGTGTGTGCCTCATTGTCATTGTGTGAGTGCGAAAGTGTTTCAGCGTGTCTGTGTGTGCACGCACACGTGTGTCAGTGTTAGTGTCAGTGTTAGTGTGTGAGTGTGTGCCTCATTGTCAGTGCATGAGAGTGTGTGTGTGTATGTTGGCGTGTCTGTGTGTGCGCAAGTGTGTGTCAGTGTTAGTGTGTCACTGTGTGCGCACATGCATGTGTGTGTGTGTGTGTGTGTGTGTGTGTGTGTGTGTGTGTGTGTGTGTCTCAGCGTCAGTACTGAGTGTGCTTTTGTATCAGCATGTCTGTGATGTGTGTGTTTGTATTGGTGTCATGCATGTGTGTGTCTCGGTGTCAGTGTGTCAGTGTGCTTGTGGGTCTGTGTGTGTGTCCATGTCAGCATAAGTGTGTGCGGGTGTGTTAGTGTGTGGCTCTCGGTGCATGTATTGGTGTGTGTGTGTATGTTTGTGTGTGTGTCGGTGGGTGTGTGTGCATGCGTCGGTCTGTGTGTGCATGCACACATGTGTTTTTGTGTGATTGTGTGTAAAACCCCTTTATCTCTCAGTCTATTAACACTGTGGGTGCCAGCAGCCTCTGTGATGAAATGCCTGGGTAGGAAAGAAAAAGAAGACAGATACAAAGAGCTGGCGTAACTCAGCGGGTCAGGCAGCATCTCTGGACAAAAGGAATAGGTGACGTTTTGGGTCGAGATCCTTCTTCAGACAGAGAGTCAGGGAAAGGGAAGCGAGAGTGCGGCACGGTAGCGCAGCGGTAGAGTTGCTGCTTTACAGCGAATGCAGCGCCGGAGACTCAGGTTCGATCCTGACTACGGGTGCTGCACTGTAAGGAGTTTTGTACGTTCTCCCCGTGACCTGCGTGGGTTTTCTCCGAGATCTTCGGTTTCCTCCCACACTCCAAAGACGTGCAGGTATGTAGGTTAATTGGCTGGGTAAATGTAAAAATTGTCCCTAGTGGGTGTAGGATAGTGTTAATGTACGGGGATCGCTGGGCGGCGCGGACTTGGTGGGCCGAAAAGGCCTGTTTCCGTGCTGTATATATATGATATATGGTATGATATGAGATATGTAGACGGACGTGGAGAGACATTGAACAAATGAATGATACGCACAAAAAGTAACGATGATAAAGGAAACAGGGCATTGTTAACTGTTTGTTGGATGAGCACAAGTACAGACAATGAGGTTCAACAAGACGACATTGAAGGTGGGGTGATGGGTGGGGGAGGGATGGAGAGAGAGGGCATGCAGGGGTTACACAGTTTACTCCAGCTTTTTGTGCCCATATTCAGCTTAAACCAGCATCTGCAGTTCTTCCCTACAGAAGAATAAAAAGAGTTCAGGTTCTGAGATTTCTATTTATCAAATTGTCGTGCTGCAGCACAAACGGACTTGCTCCATGGATGAGTCCATTCAATCCCATTTCCACACTCCACAAACTATTTTCCCTCAAGTCCTTGCTCAATTCTTTTTTGAAAACCTTGATCGACTCTGTTTCCCCGTCTCCATCAGTGAGAGTTGTGGGAGCTGCAAAGGCTGATGGGTAATGCATACGTGATGTGAGTGGTCGATGGAGACAGGCAACAAAGAGCGCTGCATTTTTATAGTGCCTTGCATGTCCCTCAACACTTCACAGCCAATTATATAGGTTTCATAGCCCAGCCACTGTTGTAGTGTGGAAAACACAGCAGTCAAATCAAGGACCGTAAGGTCCCACAAACAGCAAGATAGTCATGATCGCAACAACCATCTCAGCGCTGCCTTACGGAGCTTTCAGCGCCGGAGATGCGGGTTCGATCCCGACTACAGGCGCTGTCTGTATGGAGTTTGTACCTTCTCCCCGTGACCTGCGTGGGTTTTCTCCGAGATCGTCGGTTTCCTCCGAGATCGTCGGTTTCCTCCCACGCAGCTTTGTAGGTTAAATTGGCACCGTAAAAGCGGGGATCGCTGGTCCGTACGGACCCGGCGGGCCGAAGGGCCTGTTTCCGCACTGTATCCCTAGAATAAACTGAACTATTTAAATGAAAAAGACACAAGTTGCTGGAGTAATTCAGCGAGAAGAGGAGTGGAATATAAAGCCAGAGGGAGAGGTATTGGTGGAAGGGGATGAGAGGGGGAGGGATGGGAGGGGAAGGGGAAGGGGGTGAGATTGTTGCGTGCTATCCAGTCAGTGGAAAGACTATATATAATTACAATAGAGCCATCCTCAGTGTACAGATACAAGATAAAGGGAATAACATTCAGTGCAAGATAACGTTTAGTAATCGCTTCATGTGAACAAGAAATTTTGTTGCACCTTGCCGTATATATCAATAATCTAACCTGAATCTGAAGGTGCAGGTTTTCAGAAGTTGATAAACTACAGGGGTGGCACAGTGGTGGAGCTGCTGCCTTACAGCACCAGGGACCCGGGTTCGATCCTGACCACCGGTGCTGCCTGTACAGAGATTGGACATTCTCCCTGTGACCGTGTGGGTTTTCTCCGGGAGCCACGATTTCCTCGCAAATTTTCTCTGCCTCAGAAGGCAGTGGAGGCCAATTCTCTGAATGCATTCAAGAGAGAGCTAGACAGAGCTCTTAAGGATAGTGGAGTCAGGGGGTATGGGGAGAAGGCAGGAACGGGGTACTGATTGAGAATGATCAGCCATGAATGATCACATTGATTGGCGGTGCTGGCTCGAAGGGCCGAATGGCCTCCTCCTGCACCTATTGTCTATTATCAATCAACAAATTGATGTACAGCTTTGTAGGTTAATTGGCTTTCTGTAAAATCGTCCTGAGTGTGTGTAGGATAGTGCTAGTGGACGGGGCTGTCGCTGGTTAGAGCGGATCTGGTGGGCTGAAGGACCTGTTTCCACCCTGTATCTCTCTAAATCACGTCTAAGAAGTCGGGTCTGTGAAGAATGTTCCTTTCCTGTTCCACCACAATGGGCTGCACATCCTAAGTCGAAGGCTCCGTTTTTTTAAGACTCCACACACAAAAACGAACCAACCCCCGCGAAGCCCATTGTCAGTCCCGCTCACAATTATGTGCGCTGTGCTGAGGTCTCTCTTTCTGCTTGTCTCCAGAGAGCGCAGGCCCAACCCACTCAATCTCCACTCACAGAGAAACGCTGATCTACCATGAAGTCAGTCCGCTGGTCCCTGGTGCATTGCCACTCAGGCTCAGAGTAACTGATGTTAACCACCAGCTGAAACGCAATCCATCACAAAGGGCTGAGGCGAAGAGATAAATTGCCAAGATTACTAATTAGCTGGCAAGATGAAAACAGAAGAGAACAACTCAATGTTTGCAAAAAAAACAAACTTCACAGATGGCATCACAGACCCATGAACATGCGGGCACGAAGCCCCCCAGTGTCCGTAATTGCGATGTGCGCCTGACGTTAGGATGGGCCACGGTGGGTGACGGAGGTCGGACTGGGAAACGCTGCCGAGAATGAAGTGGGAGAGCCACTGAGAGAACACAAAGAGGGGCCCGGCATGGGAAGACCCGCTGAGAATGACCAGGGACCTGGCGTGGGGGGGAGGGCACTGAGTATGACCAGGGACCTGGCGTGGGGGGGCACTGAGAATGACCAGGGAGCTGGCATGGGGGAGCTACTGAGAAAACACAAAGAGGGGCCCGGCATGGGGGGACCCCCCGAGAATGACCAGGGACCCGGCGTGGGGGGGCACTGAGAATGACCAGGGACCCGGCATGGGGAGACCCGCCGAGAATGACCAGGGACCCGGCGTGGGGGGGCACTGAGAATGACCAGGGACCCAGCATGGGGGGGCACTGAGAATGACCAGGGATTGGGCGTGGGAGGGGGCACTGAGAATGACCAGGGACCTGGCATGGGGGGGCCACTGAGAATGACCAAGGACCTGGTGTGGGGGGGCCACTGAGAATGACCAAGGACCTGGCATGGGGGGACAGTGAGAATGACCAGGGACCCGGCATGGGGGGGGGCACTGAGAATGACCAGGGACCGGGCGTGGGGGGGGCACTAAGAACGAGGGGGTCCTGGCGTGGGGGTCCACTGAGAATGACCAGGGACCTGGTGTGGGGGGGGCACTGAGAATGACCAGGGACCCGGCGTGGGGGGGCACTGAGAATGACCAGGGAGCTGGCATGGGGGAGCTACTGAGAATGACCGGGGAGCTGGCATGGGGGAGCTACTGAGAGAACACAAAGAGGGACCCAGCATGGGGGGGCCACTGAGAGATTACACTGAGGGGGGACCGGGCCTGTGAGGGGCACCAATAACAAAGGGAGACCCGGCGTGGGGAGGGGGGGATGGGGGAGGGGGGAGGGGGGGATGGGGGGGGGGAGGGTCCGCTAAGAACAAGGGGTGACATTGGGGACTGTAATGAACACTTTGTAACTTTGTCATAAGTGATAGGAGCAGAATTAGGCCATTCGGCCCATCAAGTCTACTCCACCATTCAATCGCGCCTGATCTATCTCTCCCTCCCAACCCCATTCTCCTGCCTGCTCCCCATAACCTCTGACACCCATACTAATCAAGAATCCATCCATTTCTGTCTTAAGTACATCCATTAACTTTCCCTCCACAGCTTGGGTGTGGCAATGAATTCCATATTCACCACCCTCTGACGAAATAAATTCCTCCTCATCTCCTTCCTAAAAGAGTGTTCTCTAATTCTGAGGCTATGGCCTCTAGTCCTAGACTCTCCCACTAACGGAGCCACTGGAAACATCCTCTCCACATCCACTCTATCCAAGCCTTTCATTATTCTGTGTGTTTGATTGAGGTCCCTCCTCATTCTTCCAAACCCCAGTGTGTACGGGCCCAGTGCTGACAAATGCTCATCATATGTTAACCTACTCAATTGCCGGCGCCCTGCATGTGGCGTCTCTTTGCATACCTTGTGTATGCGATGCAAAGCAAAGAATTTCACTATGACATTTCACATGTGATAATAAAGTATCAATTAATGAATTAATCCAATTTATTAGGTTATCACCTCCATTGGCATCTCAGGTGAAGGAACGTCGTACGAATATGTTCAGCACATTTATTATTAATTTTGCTCAGCATGGTTCGAAACTCCACGAGCTAGGCCTCGACCTTGGAGCGCAGGAGGATGAGGGGTGCTCTTATTGAGGTGTATAAAATCATAAGAAGAATAGATCGGGTAGATGCACAGAATCTCTTGCCCAGAGTAGGGGAATTGAGGACCAGAGGACATAGGTTCAATGTGAAAGGGAAAAGATTTAACAGGAATCTGAGGGGTCACTTTTTCACACAAAGGGTGGTGGGTGTATGGAAGAAGCTGCCAGAGGAGGTAGTTGAGGCTGGGGACTATCCCAACGTTTAAGAAGCAGTTAGACAGGTACATGGATAAGATAAGTTTGAAGGGATATGGACCAAGTGCAGGCAGGTGGGGCTAGTGTAGCTGGGACATGATGGCCAGTGTGGGTAAGTTGGGCCGAAGGGCCTGTTTCCACACTGTATTAATTTACTTCTCTGTCACTCTATGACTACTTAATAAAAATATGTTACTGTGAACAAAAACAAACCCAGAGTGTAGATTGTTGAGCAGCATTTAAGAAGAGTGAGAGAAGTCTTTATATTTAAGATTGATTCTTCACCATCTTCCTAATGCAATTCTACGGGCTAATTGGCCTTCTGTGTGTTTCTAATGTTTTCTGAAATTACTGCAGGTACTGCAGGCTCAAAGCTCAAAGTACTTGTACAACATGGTGATAGTGGAGGCGTTAGATAATTTAGATTTAAATTGGGTGCGTAGTGTGCCTTTAAATGACGGAGATTCTATCAAGCTTTGGCCATGTCTTAATTGTTCATTTCCAGCTTCCTTACGGAGTTTAGCTTAGTTTAGAGATACAACGCGGAAACAGGCCCATTGGCCCAACGAGTCCGCGTCGACCAGCGATCCCCGCACATTAACACTATTCTACACACACTAGGGACAATTTACACTTATACCAAGCCAATTAACCTACAAGCCTGTACGTCTTTGGAGTGTGAGAGGAAACCAAAGATCTCGGAGAAAACCCATGCGGACACGGGGAGAACGTACAAACTCCGTACAGACGGCACCCGTAGTTGGAGATTGAACCCCGATATCTGCCGCTGAAAGCGCTGTAAGGCAGCAACTCTACTGCTGCGCCACCGCGCCGCCGGAAGACAAGACATTTCTGTGACTGCTACTTCCCTCAATACGGCGATAGAAGGTCCACAGTAACCCAGGAACAAGTCCGGTTAAACAAGAAACAAATCGCTCAGAGAGGAGGAGTGTCGCCCTGAAGAAGAGTGGCACAGTGACCAGGGGCACAGCGTGCAGCGCCAGACACCCGGGTTCGATCCTGACTACGGGTGCTGCCTGTACGGAGTTTGTGCGTTCTCCCCGTGACCTGCGTGGGTTTACTCCGGGCGCTCCGGTATCCTACCACCCGCCAAAGACGTGCGTTTGTAGGTTAATTGGCTTCTGTAAATTGTCCCTAGTGTGTAAGATACAACTAGTGTATGGGTGATTGCAGGGCGGCGCGGACTCAATGGGCCGAAGGGCCTGTTTTCAGGCTACATCTCTAAACCTAAGGTTGTCTCGACTTGGAACATCCATCCATTCCCTCCACAGATGCTGCCTGACCCGCTGGGTTCCTCCAGCACAGTTTAGGATGAACTGAGTGCATTTTGAAAACAGCTAAAAATAATAAGATGCTTCAACTTTGAAATGTGGCGGTGGTAAATTCATCCTTGGTTGCTTGTGTGAATGATGCAACAGAGTACCATTTTGTACTGTGCACACAAATGTCAGTTCCAATGTCTTCAATTGAATCAAATATCAGTAATGATTTTGAACGTGGAACAGATACCTTACAGCATGTTAGCACAAGTGTCGAGGACACCTTTCCACTGTCACCCTCCTTTAACACCCTCCTGAATGATAAGTGTGAATACCACTGGTAGCACAGCAGTAGAGCTACTGCTTTACAGCGGCAGAGACCCGGGTTCGATCCTGACTACGGGTGCCTGTCTGTATGGAGTTTGTACGTTCTCCCCGCGACCTGCGTGTCTTATCTTCGAGATCTTCGGTTTCCTCCCACACTCCAAAGGCGTACAGGTTTGTTGGTTAATTGGCTTGGTGTAAATGTAAATTGTCCCTCGTGTGTGTAGGATAGTGTTAGTGTGCGGGGATCGCTGGTCTCAAGTTCCCATGTTCACAAATTTGCAGAGAAGAATTAGGCCATTCGGCCCATCGAGTCTACCTTGCCATTCAATCATGGCTGATCTCTGCCTCCTAATCCCATTTTCCTCCCCATAACCATTGATTCCCGTTCTAATCAAAAATTTGTCTATCTCTGCATAAAAAATATCCGCTGACGGCCTCCACAGCCCTCTGTGGCAATAAGTTCCACGGATTAACTACCCTCTGACCCGTAGTTCCTCCTCACCTCCTTTCTAAAAGCGCGCCCTTTAATTCTGAGGCTGTGACCTCTGGTCCTGGACTCTCCCACCAGTGGAAACATCCTCTCCACATCCACTCCATCTGTGCCTTTCATTATTCTGTAACTTTCAATGAGGTCCCCCCCATCCTCGGCACGGACTCGGTGGGCCGAAGGGCCTGTTTCAAGCGCTGTATCTCTAACTAAACTAAACTAAACTAGATACCTTACAGCATGTTAGTACAAATACTGAGGATCTGTTTTCACCCTTAACCCTGTTTTAACACCCTCCCTGTTTTAATACCACTCAATTATACTCACAATCTCAAGATTCAATGGTCAAGTCAATAGTGTTTTATTGTCATATGGCTTGAAATGGAACAATTTTGTATATATATATATATATATGGCAATTATAGTGCAAAAGTAAACAAAAATGTCCCCCTGACAATATAGTATCGAGTTTATTTGGAGGTTGTAGTATTTAATAGCTTGATAGTTGTAGGGAAGAGGCTGTTCCTGAAACTGGACGTTACAGTTTTCAGGCTCCTGTACCTTCTTCCCGATGGTAGGCGTGAGATGAGAGCGTGGCCAGGGTGGTGTGGGTCAGTGAGAGCGTGGCCGGGGTGGTGTGGGTCAGTGAGAGCGTGGCCAGGGTGGTGTGGGTCAGTGAGAGCGTGGCCAGGGTGGTGTGGGTCAGTGAGAGTGTGGCCAGGGTGGTGTGGGTCAGTGAGAGCGTGGCCAGGGTGGTGTGGGTCAGTGAGAGTGTGGCCAGGGTGGTGTGGGTCAGTGAGAGTGTGGCCAGGGTGGTGTGGGTCAGTGAGAGTGTGGCCAGGGTGGTGTGGGTCAGTGAGAGCGTGGCCAGGGTGGTGTGGGTCAGTGAGAGCGTGGCCAGGGTGGTGTGGGTCAGTGAGAGCGTGGCCAGGGTGGTGTGGGTCAGTGAGAGTGTGGCCAGGGTGGTGTGGGTCAGTGAGAGTGTGGCCAGGGTGGTGTGGGTCAGTGAGAGCGTGGCCAGGGTGGTGTGGGTCAGTGAGAGCGTGGCCAGGGCGGTGTGGGTCAGTGAGAGCGTGGCCAGGGCGGTGTGGGTCAGTGAGAGCGTGGCCAGGGTGGTGTGGGTCAGTGAGAGCGTGGCCAGGGTGGTGTGGGTCAGTGAGAGCGTGGCCAGGGCGGTGTGGGTCAGTGAGAGCGTGGCCAGGGTGGTGTGGGTCAGTGAGAGCGTGGCCAGGGTGGTGTGGGTCAGTGAGAGCGTGGCCAGGGTGGTGTGGGTCAGTGAGAGCGTGGCCAGGGTGGTGTGGGTCTCTGACGAGGCTGACTGACCTTTTGAGGCAGCGACTCCTGTCAATCCCTTCGATGGTGGGAAGGTTAGTACCCGTGATGGACTGCACAGTGTCCACCACTTTTTGCAATCATCTTCATTTGAAATTTGAGTTGCTGAGCCAGTCCGTGATGCAACCAGTCAATACCCTCTCTACTGTACACCTGTAGAAGTTCAAGAGAGTATTCGTTGGCCCACCAGAAGGTGTGAGCTAGAGGGAGAGGTTGAGCAGGCTGGGTCTCTATTTCATGGAGCGCAGGAGGATGAGGGGAGATCTTATAGAGGTGTACAAAATCATGAGAGGAATAGATCGGGTAGATGCACAGTGTCTTTTACCCAGAGTAGGGGTATCGAGGACCAGAGGACATAGGTTCACGGTAAAGGGGAAAAGATTTAATAGGAATCCGAGCGGGAACTTTTTCACACAGAGGGTGGTGGGTGTATGGAACAAGCTGCCAGAGGAGGTAGTTGAGGCTGGGCCTATCCCATCGTTTAAGAAACAGTTGGACAGGTACATGGATAGGACAGGTATATGGACCAAGCGCAGGCAAGTTGGACTAGGGTTGCTGGGACATTGTTGGCCGGTGTGGGCAAGTTGGGCCGAAGGGCCTGTTTCCACAAAGTATTACTCTATGACTCTATGACTTTATGACCAAATCTCACCGTACAAATCATTGATATTGATACGGTCCCACCCCCGCTGCCTTTGGAATCCCGTTAGTCAGTCTCCCAATGAGAAAATCAACTGATCATTTCTGCTCTCTGTTCATGTCCATTAATCACACTTGGATTGAGGGCCGCGTAGTGGCACAGCTGGTAGAGCTGCTGCCACACAGCGCCCGAGACCCAGGTTCGATTCTGACCTGGTGAGCTGTTTGTGTGGAGTTTGCACGTTCTTCCCGCGACCTCTTGGGTTTCCTCCGGGTGCTCCTGTGTCCTCCCACATCCCAAAGATGCCAGGGTGGTCGGTTAATCGGTGTCTAAATGTGATCTCCTTATCATGTATCATCGATACACTGTGGGTGGCTCGATTGTAATCATTTATTATCTTCCCACTGACAGGAAAGCCCACAACAAAAGCTTTTCACTGTACCCCAGCACACGTGACTATAAACTAAACTGTAAGCTGGCTGCAAATTGCCGTTAGTGTGTAGAGGGTGGATGAGAAAATAAGATAACATAGACCTAGTGTGAATGGGTGATCAATGGTCAGCGTGGTCTTGTTTGGCTGAAGGGACTGCTTCCATGCTGTGTCATTCAATCAATCAGTCCCATGCCATCAGCCTTCTTTGTTGCTGTGCCTTTATAAGATGCTGGGGTGAGGCCACATTTGGAGTATTGTGAGCAGTTTTAGGCCCCGTATCTGAGGAAGGATGTGCTGGTGTTGGTGAGGGTCCCAAGAATGATTGGGTTAACATCTGATGAGCATTTGACGGCACTGGGCCTGCACTCGCTGGAGTTTAGAAGAATGAGGGGGACCGCATTGAAACTTACCGAATAGTGAAAGGACTGGATAGAGTGGATGTGGAGAGGATGTTTCCAGCAGTGGGAGAGTCTAGGACCAGAGGGCACAGCCTCAGAATTAAAGGACGTACCTTTAGAAAGGAGATGAGGACGGATTTCTTTGGTCAGAGGGCGGTGAATCTGTGGAATTCTGTGGAGGTCAAGGCATTGGGTATTCTTAAAGCGGAGATTGACTGGTTCTTGATTAGGAAGGGTGTTAGTAAAAGTTATGGATGAAGGCACGAGAATGGGGTTGAGAGGGAAAAATAGATCAGCCATGATTGCATGGTGGAGCAGACTCGATGTACCGAATGACCTAATTCTGCTCCGCTGTCTTATAGTCTAGTCTCATAGTCTCATAGTCTTTTCGTAGCCTAATTACTGGGTACAAGCAATAAATGCTGGGCTAGTCAATTGATTCCTTGCAAAAGAAGAAATTCTTGCATTTCTATATCACCTTTAGACTTTAGACTTGATAGATATGGTGTGAAGACCTTTGGGCCCACCGAGTCCACACCGACCAGCGATCACCCAGTACACCAGCAATACCCTACACACTTGGGACCATTTACAATTGTTTATACCCAAGCCAATTAACCTGCAACCCTGCACGTCTTTGGTGTGTGGGTGGGAACACCCGGAGAAAACCCACGCAGTCACGAGAACATGCAAACACTGAACAGACAGCACCCGTAGTCAGGATGGAACCCAGGTCCCTGGCGATGTGAGGCAGCAACTCTACCGCTGTGTCCCACGTGATGCATTTAAAATGTGATCCAAAGCCAATGCCGTGCCTTTGAACTATCGCCACTGCTGTGATGCAGAAAATCTTCACACCTCAAGCTCTCAAATGGCTGGTGACCCAATCGGCAGTTTTTGTGATGTTAGTTTAAATCTGCACCGTGGACTGAGTGACTGAGATCGAACAACGTTCTCTCAGTACACTGCAGAGGAGTCACCCTCGATCCTAAGGTGGGGGAAGGGGGGGGGGATATTTAATATGAACCTCGATTTATTTCAAGAGGACTAGAATATAAAAACAGGGGTTTTGGAATACAAAAACATTGAATATTTCAGAATACAAAAATATTTAATATGAACCTCGATTTACTTCAAGATGGCTAGAATATAAAAACTGGGGTTTTAGAATATAAAAACAGCTGAGGCTCTGTATGGCACCGGTCAGACTGTGTTTGGAGTATTGTGAGAAATCTTGGTCCCCATATCTGAGGAAGGATGTGCTGGCTCTGGAGGTTGTTTACGAGAATGATCCCAAGAATGAGTGGGTTAACATATGATCAGCGTTTGATGGCACTATGGCCTGTACTCGCTGGAATTTAGGATGAGTGAGTGGGGGGGGGGGGGGGAACCTCGTTGAAACTTACCGAATAGTGAAAAGCCTAGATAGAGTGGATGCGGAGAGGATGTTTCCACTAGTGGGAGACTCTACGACCAGAGGTCATAGCCTCAGGATTAAAGGACTTTCCTTTAGGTGGGAGATGAGGAGGAATTTCTTTAGCCAGCTGTTGGTGAATCTGTGGATTTCATCACCACAGAAGGCTGCCTCCCCAGAAGGATATTTTTAAGGCAGAGATAGATAGATTCTTGATTAGTATGGGTATCAGAGGTTATGGGAAGGGGGCAGGAGAATGGGGTTAAGAGGGAAAGATAGATCAGCCATGGTTGAATGGCAGAGTAAACTTGATGGGCCAAATGGCCTAATTCTTCTCCTATCACCTTATGAACCTGAGGGGTAACCTTTTTACACAAAGTGAGGTGGGCGTATGGAACGAGCTGCCGGAGGAAGTAGTTGAGGCAGGTACTATCACAACGTTTATGAAACGTTTAGACACGTACATGAATAGGATAGGTTTAGAGGGATATGGGCCAAATGCAGGCAGGTTGGACTAGTGCAGATGGGACATTTTGGTTGGTCTGGGCCAAGTTGGGCAGAAGGGCCTGTTTTCACGCTGTATGACTATGTTTCTCTATCAGGCAGCATCTTTGGAGAACATGAATAGGTGATGTTTTGGGTTGCGACACTTCTGAATATCACCTATCCATGTTCTCCAGAGATGTTGTGTCCTTAATTGCAACTGTGACATTGGCATGATATTGGTAGGGTGGCACGGTGGCACGGTGGCGCAGCAGTAGAGTTGCTGCCTCACGGCGCTTGCAGCACCGGAGACCCGGGTTCGACCCTAACTGCAGGTGCTGTCTGTACGGAGTTTGTACGTTCTCCCCGTGACCGCGTGGGTTTTCTCCGAGATCTACGGTTTCCTCCCACACTCCAAAGACGTACAGGTATGTAGGTTAATTGGCTTGGTATAAGTGTAAATTGTTCCCAGTGTGTGTAGGATAGGCTTCTTCTTTCGTATGTCAACTACAACAATCCAAAGTGGCGATTGGTGCTTCAGAGTAGAGTAGTTGACGCTTTGCTGCAAATGTTGCCAGTTCCGTAGAACGACCCAGGGTGGATGACGAGGACTCAAAGCAGCTCCCGCCCCGAGGGCAGTGTTAATGTGTGGGGTTCGCTGGTCGGTGCGGACTCGGTGGGCCGAAGGGCCTGTTTCCTTGCTGTATCTTTAAACTGAACTGACATTTACAGAATCCTTTACTAACTAGCACAGTGCCAAGGGCATGTCACTGTTGTCGGATGCAAGAGGTGACCTTTGCTCAGGCCCTTGAGTCCTGGCAACATCCTCGTAAATCTTCTCTGTGCCCTTTCCAGCTAATGTCCATGGCCATCTGTACCATAGAGTAAATGATGTAGATGTAGAAAACGTGAACAGTTAGTGTCCTGGCTTCTGAGTTGTTGAAATGGAGTATCTGCAGTGCAGCAGGTTAGATCGATCGCTCAAAGGTTTCCCCTTCAAGAAAATCAAATACACTTGTGTGTCCTTCAAGTCACTTCATGTAACCCTTGCATCCTCTCTCTCTCTCTATCCCTTCCCCTCCCTAGTCATCATAAATGTTTAGTTAGCTAGTTTAGTTTAGTTTATTGTCAGAGTGAAACACTTTTGTTGTGTTCTAACCAGTCAGCGGAAATACAGTACATGATTACAATCGAACCATTCGCAGTGTACAGATACATGATAAAGGGAATAACGTTTAGTGCAAGATAAAGCCAGCAAAGTCCGATCAAGGATAGTCCGAGGGTCTCCAAATGAAGTGGTTACTAGTTCAGTGATATGTGCATTGACACGGCAGCTGACTGTTCGGTCATGAGCAAAGACTTGTACGAAACAAAGTTCTCACAGACACCATTGTTCGAGAGTAAGGTCAAGTTGAGAACCTACTCCGGTGAAGCCTTGGAGACGTGCGGACAAATGAATTGTAAAGTTCAGTGTAATGGACAGTCAGTAACACTGCCCATCATAGTGGCCAGCTACAGAAATAAACCGACCCTCCTTGGAAAGGATTGGCTGCGTAAAATAAAATTAAACTGGAAGAACATTTTCAGCATTGATGTGTCCAAATCACGTCTTGAAAATGTCGTTAGCAAACACGCTGAAATATTTGCTGACAGTTACACGGGAATAACAGGATACTCTGCACACATTCGACTTGAGCAAGATGCGACACCTGTATATTATCGACCAAGACCGGTACCATATGCGCTAAAGCAACAAGTGGAGGAAGAACTCAACAGGTTGGAGCGGAATGGAGTACTCGTGAAGACAGACCAGAGCAACTGGGCAACGCCAGTTGTGGCTGTGCTTAAGGCTGACAAAACTGTTCGACTATGCGGTGACTACAAAGTCACAATCAACCAAGTTGTTGATGACGAACAGTATCCTTTGCCAACCTCGCAGGATCTGTATGCAGAACTTAGCGGAGCAAGAGTCTTCACTAAGCTGGATTTGTCTCATGCTTATGCCCAACTCAATGTTGACAAAGAAAGTCAGCAGTGCTTGACCATCAACACACATAAGGGCTTGTATTCATACACAAAGCTGCCCTATGGTGTGAAATCTTCCCCGAAAATCTTTCAGTCCGTCATGGACAAAATGTTGCAAGGCATTCCGAACTGTGTGTGCAACCAGGATGATCTACTGATATTCACAGTGGGCATGGAAGAACATCTGGAGATACTCGAGCAAGTTCTCACACGATTGAACTGCCACAACGTAAAATTACGAAAGAGCAAATGTGCATTTGCACAATCAGAGGTGGTCTACCTTGGACTCAAAGTAGATTCCAACGGACTGCGCCCAGTGAAGGCGAAAATTGAAGCAATTGTGAATGCTCCAACGCCCAACAATGTGACAGAGCTACGATCATTCCTTGGGATGGTGCAATTCTATGCACGATTCCTTCCAGATTTAGCAACCGTGCTAAAGCCACTACATCATCTGTTACAAAAGGATGAGAATTGGATGTGGGGAAAGGAACAACAACATGCATACGACATCTGCAAGAAAAACCTGACAAGTGACAAACTCCTTGTTCACTACGACACGACGCGCGAGATGAAACTTGCTTGTGATGCTTCAAGTTATGGTGTAGGTGCAGTGATTTGCCACGTAATGGATGACGGACAGGAAAAGCCTATTGCTTTTGCCTCCCGCACCCTATCACCAAGTGAGCGCAACTATGCACAGATAGAGAAGGAAGCACTCAGCATTGTGTTCGGAATCAAGAAATTCCACCAGTTTCTTCTTGGCAGACCATTCACCCTTGTGACTGATCACAAACCACTACTCACGATACTGGGTCCCAAGTCAGCTATACCTTCCATGGCGGCATCAAGGATGCAGCGCTGGGCAATTCTGTTGTCCCAGTATGACTACAAGGTGGAGTACAGAAGCTCCAAATGCAACGCAGTCGCAGATGCGTTGTCCCGATTGCCCCATGAGAACTCTGATGTGGGAAGCGAGAACTCAATCTACACACTGCAAGTCGTAGATGAAGACTTTCCAGTGACTGCAACAGAAATTGCAGCTGAAACAGTGAAGGACACTGTGCTGAAGAGTGTTTATGAACAGACATTGAATGGTTGGACTGAAGTCGAGAGTGGATCAAACTCGGAACTGAAGCCTTTCTATAATCGACGACACGAATTATCATGCGAGCAGGGATGCATAAAGTGGGGTTATAGAGTGGTTGTACCAGAGTCTTTAAGGAACAAGAATATGTACGAACTTCATGCCGAACATCCTGGCATAGTTAGCATGAAGTCAATTGCTAGAAGTTTTGTGTATTGGCCTGGTATAGACAGTGACATTGAGTCACTGGTGAGCAAATGTAGCGTGTGTCAAGATTGCCGCAGTAAACTACCAAAAACACCACTGCAACCCTGGTCATGGCCAAGTAGACCGTTTCAGAGAGTTCATGTAGACTTTTGTGAAAAGGGTAATGATAATTTTCTGGTGCTAGTAGATAGTCATTCCAAATGGATTGAGGCTAAGCATATGGGGTCAAGCACTACTGCTGAGCATACCATAGACGAATTGAGATCAATTTTTGCATGTCATGGTTTACCAGAAGAACTTGTTTCTGATAACGGACCTCAGTTTCGTTCAGAACAGTTCAAACAGTTCATGCAGCGTAACGGGGTAAAACACACACTTGTTCCTCCATACCATCCAGCCTCCAATGGGGCGGCGGAAAGGTCTGTTAGAGTAGTCAAAGAGGCTCTCAAGAAACAGGTTTTGCAGGGTAGTTCAAAGCTCAGCATGAAACATCGTTTGGCTAGTTTCTTGCTGAAGTACAGAACTTCACCACACACAACTACGGGTTATTCACCTGCAGAACTGTTGATGAAGAGAAGGCTAAGAATACGCCTAAGTCTAGTTCAACCCAATTTGGCCTCGAGAGTTGAGCAAAAACAGTTAAGTCAAAAACACCACTTTGACTTCCACAAAAAGGAGAGGAACTTCAAGCCAGATGAGCAAGTTCGTGTGCTCAGTCCTCCCAACAAGTCCAGTCGAGACAAATGGGATGTTGGGAAAATAGTGGAAGTGTGTGGAACAAAAAGATACTTAGTGGATGTTGGAGACAAGATCAAAAGTGTTCACGTGGATCAAATGATTCCAGCCAAAGACGAACCGAAAACTGAGCATGAATTCCTAATCCCTGAGTATTCATCTGAAAGTGAGTTAGAAAAGACTATTGTGGTTGATACAGAAAATTCAGTGAGTACAGATAAAGCAACAGACTTCTCTAGTCAAGGTCAGCGTACTAACATAGAGCCAAACAAGCTAACAGTTGAGTCTACACGTACATCTGTTATGCCTGTTGCACCTGTTACTGTTAAACGATCAGGCAGGAACTGCAAACCAGTAATTAGGTTAAATTTGTAAATATGGTTAAAAGTATTGATGTAAATCAAGTATCACAATACCAAAATTGTAACTGAGTACTTGGATTTAATACTTAAAAAAAGGGAGAGCAGTGTAATGTATTCATGCATATTCATGTGCCATGTTAATGAGTGGGCGTTCCTTGAGCTAGGAATGCTGGGTAAATAAAGGCTGGTGTGATTCAGGCAACTAACGTGTGAGTGTACTTTATCTTTATGCCGTGTTGAACATAACAAAATTGGCGACGAGGACGGGATTGTGGAGGAGACTGAGTTTGTTTGCATAGCTTTTGTACTGCTAAGTTTTAGGTGCTTTGCTACACCAGAACAGGCAGGAAATCTGAGCTTGTGCAAAGAAAAAAAAAACCTCTCCTCGAGGGACAAAATGGCGGCATCCACGGGCTATATCGGAAGCCTGGGCATCTTTGACAAAAGTAGAGAGCCGTTCAGCTCCTATATGGAGAGAGCAAACATGTTCTTCATGGCAAACAACATCACAGAGACCAGTGGTGAAGGAGAGGTAGTGGCTGAAACAAACAGGGCCGTTCGTGAACGCATGAAAGCGATTCTGCTGACGGTGATCGGACCTGAAGTGTACGGCACACTTGTGAATATCCTTGCGCCCATAAAGGCAAAAGATGTGCCATTCTGTGACATTAGAAAGAAGTTGGAGGAGCACTTCAACCCAAAGCCTCTGGAAATTGCAGAAAGCTACAAATTCGGCACGAGAAACCAGAAGCAAAACGAGACAATCAGTGAGTACATTGTTGCCTTGAAAAAGTTAACGTTGCACTGTAACTTTGGAGCCTTTCTTGAACGCGCACTACGCGACAGATTTGTTTGTGGTCTAGTGCACGAACGAATTCAGTCCAGACTCATGAGCACTCCTGATCTTACGTTTGAGATAGCATGCAAGATTGCTACTACAATGGAGATGGCATCAAAGAATGCTCGCGAGTTTCGTTCACCACATACTGCAGTGGCCGTGTACACACACAAAGCAGCGCCTATGGCCAAACCAAAAGAGGCCAAACTGAAACCAAAATATGGTGGGGAGCCGAGTGCAGCCAGTTGTTATCGTTGCAACGGTAAACACCCATCCCAATCCTGTCAGTTCAAAACAGCTAAGTGCTATAACTGCCAGAAGAAAGGTCATATCGCCTCAGCATGTCGGGCCAAGCTTACATTGGGAAACACACGACAACACCAGAAAGGAGTTCACAACTTAGAGATGAACCCGGATGACAATGAACTTGGGTTGTACATCATTCATGCAACTGATGTCAATAAGCCTACAACCAGCCAAGACAAGGACTTTCGAATTAAACTATTGGTTAATGAACAGTTAATTGTAGTGCAAGATAAAGCCAGCAAAGTCCGATCAAGGATAGTCCGAGGGTCTCCAAATGAAGTGGTTACTAGTTCAGGATTATAGACAATAGACAATAGACAATAGACAATAGGTGCAGGAGTAGGCCATTCAGCCCTTCGAGCCAGCACCGCCATTCAATGCGATCATGGCTGATCACTCTCAATCAGTACCCCGTTCCTGCGTTCTCCCCATACCCCCTCACTCCGCTATCCTTAAGAGCTCTATCCAGCTCTCTCTTGAAAGCATCCAACGAACTGGCCTCCACTGCCTTCTGAGGCAGAGAATTCCACACCTTCACCACTCTCTGACTGAAAAAGTTCTTCCTCATCTCCGTTCTAAATGGCCTACCCCTTATTCTTAAACTGTGGCCCCTTGTTCTGGACTCCCCCAACATTGGGAACATGTTTCCTGCCTCTAATGTGTCCAATCCCCTAATTATCTCATATGTTTCAATAAGATCCCCCCTCATCCTTCTAAATTCCAGTGTATACAAGCCCAATCGCTCCAGCCTTTCAACATACGACAGTCCCGCCATTCCGGGAATTAACCTAGTGAACCTACGCTGCACGCCCTCCATAGCAAGAATATCCTTCCTCAAATTTGGAGACCAAAACTGCACACAGTACTCCAGGTGCGGTCTCACCAGGGCCCGGTACAACTGTAGAAGGACCTCTTTGCTCCTATACTCAACTCCTCTTGTTGTGAAGGCCAACATTCCATTGGCTTTCTTCACTGCCTGCTGTACCTGCATGCTTCCTTTCATTGACTGATGCACTAGGACACCCAGATCTCGTTGAACTCCCCCTCCTCCTAACTTGACACCATTCAGATAATAATCTGCCTTTCTATTCTTACTTCCAAAGTGAATAACCTCACACTTATCTACATTAAACTGCATCTGCCATGTATCCGCCCACTCACACAACCTGTCCAAGTCACCCTGCAGCCTTATTGCATCTTCCTCACAATTCACACTACCCCCCAGCTTAGTATCATCTGCAAATTTGCTAATGGTACTTCTAATCCCTTCGTCTAAGTCATTAATGTATATCGTAAATAGCTGGGGTCCCAGCACCGAACCTTGCGGTACCCCACTGGTCACTGCCTCCCATTCCGAAAGGGACCCATTTATCCCCACTCTTTGCTTTCTGTCTGTCAACCAATTTTCTATCCATGTCAGTACCCTACCCCCAATACCATGTGCCCTAATTTTGCCCACTAATCTCCTATGTGGGACCTTGTCGAAGGCTTTCTGAAAGTCGAGGTACACCACATCCACTGACTCTCCCCTGTCAATTTTCCTAGTTACATCCTCAAAAAATTCCAGTAGATTTGTCAAGCATGATTTCCCCTTCGTAAATCCATGCTGACTCGGAATGATCCCGTTACTGCTATCCAAATGCTCAGCAATTTCGTCTTTTATAATTGACTCCAGCATCTTCCCCACCACTGATGTCAGACTAACTGGTCTATAATTACCTGTTTTCTCTCTCCCTCCTTTCTTAAAAAGTGGGATAACGTTTGCTATCCTCCAATCCACAGGAACTGATCCTGAATCTATAGAACATTGAAAAATGTTCTCCAATGCTTCCACTATTTCTAGAGCCACCTCCTTAAGTACCCTGGGATGCAGACCATCAGGCCCTGGGGATTTATCAGCCTTCAGTCCCATCAGTCTACCCAAAACCATTTCCTGCCTAATGTGGATTTCCTTCAGTTCCTCCATCACCCTAGGTTCTCTGGCCCCTAGAACATTTGGGAGATTGTGTGTATCTTCCTCAGTGAAGACAGATCCAAAGTAACGGTTTAACTCGTCTGCCATTTCTTTGTTCCCCATAATAAATTCCCCTGTTTCTGTCTTCAAGGGACCCACATTTGCCTTGACTATTTTTTTTCTCTTCACGTACCTAAAAAAACTTTTGCTATCCTCCTTTATATTATTGGCTAGTTTACCCTCGTACCTCATCTTTTCTCCCCGTATTGCCTTTTTAGTTAACTTTTGTTGCTCTTTAAAAGAGTCCCAATCCTCTGTCTTCCCACTCTTCTTTGCTATGTTATACTTCCTCTCCTTAATTTTTATGCTGTCCCTGACTTCCCTTGTCAGCCACAGGTGTCTCTTACTCCCCTTAGAGTCTTTCCGCCTCTTTGGAATAAATTGATCCTGCAACCTCTGCATTATTCCCAGGAATACCTGCCATTGCTGTTCTACCGTCTTCCCTGCTAGGGCCTCCTTCCAGTCAATTTTGGCCAGCTCCCGCCTCATGCCTCTGTAATCCCCTTTGCTATACTGTAATACCGACACTTCCGATTTTCCCTTCTGCCTTTCCATTTGCAGAGTAAAACTTATCATGTTGTGATCACTGCCTCCTAATGGCTCTTTTACCTCTAGTCCCCTTATCAGATCAGGATCATTACACAACACTAAATCCAGAATTGCCTTCTCCCTGGTAGGCTCCAGTACAAGCTGTTCTAAGAATCCATCTCGAAGGCACTCTACAAACTCTCTTTCCTGGGGTCCATTTCCAACCTGATTTTCCCAGTCTACCTGCATGTTGAAATCTCCCATAACCACCGTAGCATTACATTTTTGACTCGCCAATTTTATCTCCTGATTCAACTTGCACCCTATGTTGTTCACTAGTTGTTGGTAGGATGGTTCAGTTGCCTGATAACAGCTGGGAAGAAACTGTCCCCGAATCTGGAGGTGAGCGTTTTCACACTTCTATACCTTTTGCCCAATGTGAGAGAGGGAGAAGAGGGAGTGGCCGGGGTGTGACTTGTCCTTGATTATGCTGCTGGCCTTGACGGGGCAGCGTTTCATTGTCATCATCCGTATCACTTATTATTACCCAGCCCACAGACAACAATGGACCAGTGTGGGCTCTACCTTTCCATGTTTATCATTACTTTTTTGCATATCTTGAATTCATTTGTTCTACATCTCTTTGTGTCACCGCCTATATCTCTCTTTTCCCTCTCCCCCGGATCTGTCTGAAGAAGGGTCTCAACCCGAAACATCACCTATTCCTTTTCTCCAGAGATGCTGCCTGACCCGTGGAGTTACTCCAGCTTATATCGTGTTATTACTCCGTGTCTGCCATCGGTTAAAAACAGCATCCTTCCAACACAACTAAATCTGTGGCACAGAAGGTGGTACACCCCATTGTGTCCATTCCTGTCAAAGGTGGATATTGAGATCATCTCACTTGTTTTTATAGCAAGGAGCCACACAGGAGACTGTGTGACACATTGTCCATGTTAGTTCTAGAGAAGCATAACCTTTGTTCTCATGCCTCTTCTTACTATCACCCTACAATGAACTCCATTTCACATGTGCCCATCTCACAGTTCGTCTGAGATCAGAGGGCGGTACGGTGGCGCAGCGGTAGAGTTGCTGCCTCACAACGCCAGAGACCCTGGTTCGACCCTGACTACGGGCGCCGTCTGTACGGAGTTTGTACGTTCTCCCCGTGACCTGCGTGGGTATTCTCCGAGATCTCCGGTTTCCTCCCACACTCCAAAGACGTACGTCCTGGTTTGTCGGTTATCTGGCTTGATAAAAATGTAAAATTGTCCCTAGTGTGTGTCGGGTGGTGTTAATGTGCGGGGATGGCTGGTCGGCCTGGACTCGGTGGGCCGAAGGGCCTGTTTCCGTACTGTATCGCTAAACTAAACGAATGGAAAAAAAAATCAGAGAAACCTTCACAGAGTTTCACGGAGAGCTTGAAAACTTTCCAAACATCTTCTGTGGGTAAATGAAGAAAATAAATCTCTGGTTTTCTGAATTCAGCTCAAGACCTCTGATTAACAAATGCTAATATCTGCTCAAAGTCTGGCTGGCACAGAGTGCGCTTGCCTCCACTGCTATCACCTAGGAGCAGCACTGCAAAAGAGCTCCCTTTAACATATTTTATGTTTCCTTGGTGACTGGGCTTCCAGAATGAATAGCTTGAGTTTCTAATCTTTCTCCCTTACACACCCCTTTCAGGGCCCTTTACATTACTTTTTTGGTTTGCTAATTAATCATAATTAACGACGTGATAAACGTTCCCTTTTTGGTGGTTTTCTTAACGCGCATTAATCAGGAAAGCAGAAGCAAAAGGCAGAGCCATTTAACTTGGAGCTAATGATGTGTGTTAGGGAGAAACATTAATAGACGATTGCAGGGATAGGGTATTGTAGAATGAAAAGAGAGGTCCATGGGGCATGCACTTCAATGTTCAACATTTGGCCCAAATGTCCTGCATGTGCCCAATAAACTCCACAAAAGGGCCTTATATTCCCCACCAACAATGGCAACAGCGAGGGCTTTCATACAGAGTCATTGCAAATATATAGGGTGGCACGGTGGCACAGCGGTAGAGTTGCTGCCTCACAGCTCCAGAGACCCAGGTTCGATCCTGACTAAGGGTGCTGTCCATACGTCCAGAGTTTGTACATTCTCCCTGTGACCGCGTGGGTTTTCCCCGGGTGCTCCGGTTTCCTCCCACATTCCAAAGACGTACAGATTTGTCGGTTAATTGGCTTCAGTACAGATTGTAAATTGTCCCTGGTGTGTAGGATAGTGCTGGGGTAGGGGATCACTGGTTCGCGCGGATTCGATGGGCCGAACAGTCTGTAACCACCCGTATCTCTAAACTCAACATAAACAGGCCCAGGTGTAGTCGTGGAGTCAATCAGCACGGAAACAGGCCCTTCAACCCATCTCACCCATGCTGACCAACATGCTCCTTCTAAGCTAGTCCATGTGCCTGCTTTTTGCCCAGATTCCTCCATACCTTTCCTGTCCATGTACCTGTCCAAATGTCTTTAAATGTCATTAATTTAGTTTAGTTTAGTTTAATTTAGTTTAGTGTACCTGTACCAGGTAGAGTGAAAAGCTTTTTTTTGCGTGCCAACTAGTCAGCGGAAAGACAATACATGATTACAATCCAGCCGTCCACAGTGTACAGATAAAGAAATAAGGTAAATAACGTTTAATGCAAGAAAAAGTTCAGTAAAGCAGATTAAAGATAGTCTGAGGGTCTTCAACATGGTAGATTGTGGCTCAGAACTTTAGCATTAAAGCACAGGACATTATAATACTTGCCACAACTACCACCTCTGGCAGCTCGGTCAAAATACCCACCACCCTCTGAATGTAACAGTTGCTCCTCAGGTTCCAATTCAAAATTTCCCCTCTCACCTTAAACATATATCCTCTGGTTCCTGATTCCCCTATGGGTAAAAGGCTTCATGCATTCACTCTATCTATGCCCCTCGTGATTTTATATACCGCTATAAGATCACCCATCAGCCTCCTGCGCTCCAAGAAATAAAGCCCTAGCCTGCTCAACCTCTCCCTGTACCTCAGGCCCTCAAGTTCTTGTGAATCTTCTCTACACATTTTCCAGATGAACAATATCCTTCCCATCCCTCTGACCAGCATCTACAGTTCTTTCCTACACACAACATCCTTCCTATAGCAGGGTGACCACGCCCTCCAGTGACCAAACCTCTGTTGGATCATAAAGTCATAAGGAGTAGAATTAGGCTATTCGGCCCATCAAGTTGACTCAATTTGACATTCAATCATGGCTAATCTATCTCTCCCTCCTAACTCCATTCTCCTGCCTTTTCCCCATAACCTCTGACACCCATCACTCCTTGGTCACCTGCACTCCAAGTAGGGTTGCCAACTTTCTAACTCCCAAATAAGGGACAAAAGGTGACGTCACCGCCCACCCAGCCAGCAGCCATGTGCTCCCGCAGTCAATGGCGGCTGACCGGGCCGGGAGGCGGGTTGCTATGCAACCTCTGTTCGACGAACACACTCAGCCACGCTCCCCGAACACACTCTGTTAGCCTACAGTGTCCGGGCCTACAGCGGCCCCCGGGCCTACAGTGTCCGGGCCTACAGCGGCCCCCGGGCCTACAGCGCCCATGGGGCCTAATATGGGACAAGGGCGGTCCAATTTAGCCCAATATACGGGATGTCCCAGCTCATAAGGGACTGTTGGCAACCCTAACTCCAAGGAATAAAGTTCTTTTCAAGAGCTTTTCACAGGCTTTAGTTTTGATTTCTCCCTGGGAGTGGAAACAACACCTTTGTTTGAAAATCCACAACACCAACAACATTCCCTATGAGGAACCATCTATGGGGAAGGGAATTTTGACTCGCCTTCCATTCCCAAACTGACCTTTCCATCCTGGGCCTCCACCACATGCAAATTGGAGGAACAGCACCTCATATTTCGCTTGGGAAACTCAGCGGTGTGAATGGTCTCGACCCGAAACATCACCCATTCCTTCTCTCCAGAGATGCTGCCTGATCCGCTGTTACTCCAGCATTTTGTGTCTATCTTGGGAAATTTGGATCTAATTTTGCAAGGTGAGAAAGGGTTAATTAATAATCCTATTGTAAATTAATCTTTAGGGATGAACAACATGATATAACAGAAGGTAGACATAAAATGTTGGAGTAACTCAGCGAGTCTGGCAGTATCTCAGGAGAGAAGGAATGGGTGACGTTTCGGGTCGAGATCTTTCTTCAGACTGATGAATGTTGCTTTGAATTTGAAAGCATTATAGTTCAAGACACTGAAACTGGGGTCATAAACCTTAACTAAGGAAACTACGAAGATACAATGGGAGAGTTCGACTTTAGTCTTTAGAGATACAGCGCGGAAGCAGGTCCTTCGGCCCACCAAGTCTGCATTGGCCAGCTATCAAGAGAGAGCTAGATAGAGCTCTTAAGGATAGCGGAGTCAGGGGGTATGGGGAGAAGGCAGGAACGGGGTACTGATTGAGAATGATCAGCCATGATCACATTGAATGGCGGTGCTGGCTCGAAGGGCCGAATGGCCACCTCCTGCACCTATTGTCTATCACCCCTTTCACTAGCACTATGCTACACACTAGGAACAAATTATAATTTTACTGAAGCCAATTAACCTACATGTCTTTGGAGTGCGGGAGGAAACCGGAACACCCGGAGAAAACCCACGCGGTCACAACGCACAAACTCCGTTCAGCAGCAATGGAGGTCAGTATCGAACCCGGGTCTCTGGCACAGTAAGGCAGCAACTTGACCACTGTGTCACTGTGCAGGCCTCATAAGGTTAGCTGTTGTTGAATGAGGGAATATGTTGAAAGATTGTACGAGCGCACAGAATGGCTAGCGTCTAAAGAAATCATTTCAAGACCCAGAAACTCAAAAGGAAAAGTGGTTCATCCATGCCAGTCAAGATAAATTAAAGAGAGCATTAAATCAAAGGATGAAGCTTATAAGGCTGCCAGAAATAGCAGTGGGTCTGAGTAGTGGGAGCATTTCAAAGCTTGGCAAAAAACTAAGAAACTGATTAAAAAAGGTAAGATCGAACCTGTGGGTATACAGAGCAAGAAACGTCTAAATCTATATACTAAACTCTCGTTTGTTTGATTGCTGGTTTAAATCGAAGGTGGACACAAAATGCTGGAGTAATTCAATGGGGCAGGCAGCATCTCGGGAGAGAAGGAATGGGTGACGTAATGGTTCAAGACCCTTCTTCATACTGATCTTTGTGGGGTTGTTAGGCTGTGACTGACGGATTGCCACAGGGATCCACGCTTGGATCCTATCTATTCATATTCCACGTCATTGAATCGTCCGAGAGGGCCGACATTTTTCCAGGTTCATTGTTAATGAGTAGAGCTATGAGCAGAGAAGAGGATGTGAACAGGGGACCCAAAGAGCTGGAGTAACTCAGCGGGTTGGTCAGCATCTCTGGAGAACATCGACAGGCGACGTTTCGGGTCGGGAGACTGAAGAGGAGAGATGGATGAGCTGAGGGGTTGGCCTGGACTGGACTGGACTGGAATAGGGCACATGTTTTAACACATGGAAAATCTCTGCATATAAAGGGGCGGTCACGGTGACGCAGCGGTAAAGTTGCCGCCTTACCAGCGCTTGCAACGCCGGAGACCCGGGTACGATCCCAACTACGGGCGCTGTTTGTACGGAGTTTGTATGTTCTCCCCGTGACTGCGTGGGTTTTCTCCGAGATCTCCGGTTTCCTCCCACACTCCAAAGACGTGCTGGTTTGGAGGTTAATTGCCTTGGTATAAGTTTAAATTGTCCCCAGTGTGTGTAGGATAGCGTTAGTGTGCGGGGATCGCTGGTCGGTGCGGACTCGGTGGGCTGAAGGGCCTGTTTCCATGCTGTATTTCTGAACTAAAAAACGAAAAAAATAAGCTAAACATGAAAGGCGGTGTACTCTTTAAATGGTGATGTTAGTGATGAATGGAATTCAGATGGACTTGTACAGAAGTCACTGGTCAACATGCAGGTACAATTGATTCGGATTGCAAATGGTATATTGGCCTTTATTGTGAGAGGGTTTATTTACAGGAGTAAAGATGTCTTACTGCAATTGCAACATAGAACATTGAACAGTACAGCACAAGAACAGGCCCTTCGGCCCATAATGACCATGCCAAACATGATGCCAAGACCATCTCTTATCTGCCTGTGCATGATCCATATTCCTCCATTCCCTGCATATCCATATGCCTATCCAAAAGCCTCTTAAATGTAATCGTATCTGTCTCAACCATCAGCCGTGGCTGATCATTTTTGGCACTCACCACCCTTTATGTACACAAAGTTGCCCGGCCCATTTTGGATCCTGGGAAAAAAGGTTCTGACTGTCTACCCTGTCTACGCCTCATAATTTTATATCCCTCGAATGGCCTAATTCTACTCCTATTCCTCATGACCTTAAAACGCCTGTATCCACCAGAGTTAAGAAGGTCGCTCTGAAACTCTAAAACAATTCTTTCAGAGCTTGATAGGCGGTAGATCGAACAGTGTTTCCCCCGGCAGAGAGGTCGAGACCAAGTGCTCACAATTTCGGAATAAGGAGGGAGCTGTTGTTGAGTGAGGCAAGGAGAGATGGCTTTGAGTAGAGGCAGATAAATCTCTGGAATTCTCTGCTCTCAAGGGCCGTGGAGACTAAGTCATTGCATTCATTTATCACGGAGACTGACAGAGCTGTGGATATTAGAGGAATCAAGGTGGTACGAGTGCAGTGTGGGGAATCGGTGCTGATGTGGACCATCGGGTGTGATCTTGATTAATGGTCTTGCAGGTTTAAAGGGCCACATTGCTTTCTCATACTCCCATTTCTTCTATTCTAATGTTCTTCCAAAACCCTGCTGTTCTTTTTATTTAACCCCTTTCACTCACGTTGACCATCCACCCCGTTTCGGCCCGAATGGAGTGAGTTCGGGGCTCGTCTCCACGGAGACCAGGAGCCGGAAGGCGGAGGGAGTTGGCGATGGAAGCTGGACAAAGGGCTGGTCTTACCTTCCCGTGTTCTCTGGGTCGGCTGCCCGAGCGAGGTGCCCCTGGGCACCAATGCTGGCGGCTGAAGGTGGCCGGGCACGGAGAGGGACGGCAGTTCGTTGGACGATCCAGATGGAGGCGATGGCAGGAACGGGCCTTTGCGGCCATCTGTGAAAATGGCGCCACAACCTGGCGGCTTATAGACTCGGTGGGTTGTTTCTACACATTCTTTTTTTTCTGTATACAAATCAGTAAGATTATTGCCACACGTAGGTACAATTGCCTACCGGGGTTATACTAACGTATGCCAATAATCTTACTGATCTGTAGGCCGAAATAAATAATTCCACTGTAGCCTGGTACACGTGATAATAAAAGGACCATTGAACCATTGAACCTGCTCTGCACTGCAATGGCTTCTCATCATCTTCTCTATACTAAAACTCTCGTTTATTTGGGGAGGGGGGGAGGAGAGAGTGCTGCACCAATGCAGGAGAGATTTGGGCCCAATGGGTCCACTTGGTCTAGTAGAACATATTACTGTACAGCACTGTACAGCACAGGGACAGGCCCTTCGGCCCACAATGTCTATGTTGCACATGGTGGCAAGGTAAACTAATCTCCTCTGCCTGCACTTGTCCACATCTCTCCAATCCCTGCATATTTAAAAGCCTCTTAAACACCACTATGGCACTGTATCTGCCTCCAACCCCCCCCCCCCTTCTACAGTAGCACATTCCACCCACCCACCACCACATGTAAAAAAACATGCCCCACATGTATCCTTTAAACTTTGCCCCTCTCATCTTAAAGCTATGCCCTCTAATCTTGTGTAGGAAGGAACTGCACATGCCGGTTTATACCGAAGGTAGACACTGCTGGAGTAACTTGGCGGGGTCAGGCAGCATCTCTGGAGAAAAGGAATGAAAGAAAGGGAATTCCTTTCCTCCATAGGTGTGGTGTGGCACAGCGGCACAGTGGTAGAGTTGCAGCCTTGCATTGCTTACAGCGCCAGAGACCCGTGTTCGATCCCGACTACGGGTGCTTTTCTGTACAAAGTTTGTACGTTCTCCCCGTGACCTGCGTGGGTTTTCGCCGAGAACTTCGGTTTCCTCCCACACTCTAAAGACGTGCAGGTTTGCAGGTTAATTGGCTTGGTGTAAATGTACATTGTCCCTAGTGTGTGCAGGATAGTGTTAGTGTGCGGGGATCGCTAGTCGGTGCAGACTCGTGATAGATGGTCGGCATGGACTCGCTGGCCCGAAGGGCCTGTTTCTGCACTGTCTCTGTAAACGAAATAGATTAGATTAGATTAGATTAGAGGTACCGCGCGGAAACAGGCCCTTTCGACCCGCCGGGTCCGCGCCGACCAGCGATCCCCGCACATTAACACTATCCTATACCCACTAGGGACAATTTTTACATTTACCAAGTCAATTAACCTACATACCTGCACGTCTTTGAAGTGTGGGAGGAAACCGAAGATCTCGGAGAAAACCCACGCAGGTCACGGGGAGAACGTACAAACTCCGTACAGACGGCGCCCGTAGTCGGGATTGAACCCGGGTCTCCGGCGCTGCATTCGCTGTAAGGCAGCAACTCTACCGCTGCGCCACCGTGCCGCCAAATAAAACTAAACATAGCTGGGGAAAAGGTTCTGACTGTCTACTCTGTCTATGTCTGTCGATCAAGATCTTAATATTAAAATCCTTCCCTTGATTCTCCTGTCCATCTGTCCCAATTCTACTCAAGATGGAATACAATCGGTGAAGGATAAACTCAGTCCAGTACATAAAATCAATCCCACTCACTTACCATGGTGTGCACAAGCTTAATTGACAAGGGAATTACTTAACGATCTCCACTCTGCCTGGCTACAACATTGTCACCATGTGCAGCCTTGTAATAAATACTGCTGTTTAAATAATGGATCGGACATTTACTTCCTGGCTCAGAATACTAAAATGATTCACCTATTTCAATGGTTCAATGGTGCTTTTATTGTCACACGTGCCAAGTGCTGCTACAGTGAAATTATTTTCCATACAAACAGTCTAGTAGAGTATTGCCAAAGCCCCGATCCTCAATTAGCAAGTGTACAGAAATGGTCCACTGAGCCCGCACGCAAGAGGCCCCATGTTTTGGCGCCATTTTCAAAGTCTACGCTCTGGTTCTTGTGAGCGGTGCCCGTTCCAGGCGAGCCCCAGGCTGCCGAGATGGCCTCCAGCCATCTCCTTCCATAGACGCCACCTCCCCCTCCTCGCCCGTCCGCTTTGGTTCCCCGGTGGTGCCGCCCGCGGCCGACCTCGAGGGCACGGTTGGCCAGACCGCGGTTCCCTCTCCTCTCCTCCCGGCCGCGCTCCTCGCCCGTCGCGTCCGGCGTCGCCGGCTCCATCCTCCCGCTCTCTGGTCTTGGGGGGAATGAGCAGGGGCTGGCTGGATGACTACTTCCTACAGGCCGTGATTCACCAGGTCTGCCGGCTCGGTCGTCGTGGCTACCCCTCGAGGTCGAGGTTGACGGTCTACGTTCCGATGTCAGAACGAAGACGCCTGTGCGTGTGTTTGTTTAACGTGTACTTGATGTTGCACTCCAAGAAGCACACGGTCCTTCACAAATCAATCAACTCATTCCAATGGCAAGGGAACCAAGACGATTGGAGCTGATAGATCTGTTGCAGCCTTCATCCTCCTTCACAGCCGTTGAGTTCAAGATAACTTTGTCCGCCTGGTCCGCCGTTGAGGTCTTGTCGGTTGGATCGTTCTTAGTCTGGACCCTCATCCTCGACCTTACCGCCATGGGTGGCCCTACCAGAAGCTAGTGCTTCCCACGGCATCGCCCTCGGAATCATGGGGGCACGCAAGCCTCTTCACCACGACAAGGTGAACGATCCGAAGAGGCCCAGCTCGGTGGGCTCCCCCTGAAGCCACGATCCGCTGAGTCTTGAGTTCGGCCACGTACGGGCCACGGCCCTCTGGGAACTTTGGCCACACGCGGCCTCCGGATTTACTGCTTGTCCACGTATTAGTAAACAGACTTGCCAATTGCACTCTACAGTTGACACTGTGACCACAGGTGTCGCGAGGGCTGGTACCCAATAAACCAAGGGCTTGGGCCTGTTGAAGGAGTGCAGAAGGTGTCGATCAATTGATTCGGAAAATCAAAATCATCTTGGAACCATTCCATGAATTAATCTTCCCACATAGTTAATGCTAATTCGACTTGTTGGAAACGTCCGCAAATACTATATTTTACACGCATTCTAATTTCCTGAGCAGAAACAAAGAGCTGCAGGTGCTGGTTTATGCTAAAGGTCGACACAAAGTGTTGGGGTCACTCAGCGGGTCAGGCAGCATCTCTGGAGGAGAAGGATGGGTGATGTTTCGGGTCGCCCTGAAGAAGATCCTGATCCGAAACGTCACCCAAATGTTTTCTCCAGAGATGCCGCCTGACCCGTCGTGTTACACGAGCACTTCGCGTCTTATCTCTAATTTCCTAACCTAGGCCATCCTCAGAATCTCGACCACTAGCTGCAATCGACATAGGCCTGGCCAAGCTGGCCATCCGCGACTCACGGCGCCAGGCGGAAGCGGGCTCTGCCCGAGCCGGCTGCCTGCCCCGTTTCCGGGGTTACGTCTGCACCCGGGTGGTTTTACAAAGGGACTGGGCGCTGTCCACTGGGCGCTGTCCACGGGCACTGTCCACTGGGCGCTGTCCACGGGCACTGTCCACGGGCACCCTGGGGGATTTCAGGGACCGCTGGGAAAAAAAGCTGTGTTCTGCAAATGACATACCAATGTTTGTTTTCCCCTTTACAGCTTCTTAGCTCAATCCAAACTAATTCTATGTGTATGAAGGAACTGCAGATGCTGGTTTAAACCAAATTCCTTCTCTCCAGAGACGCTGCCTGTCCCACTGAGTTACTCCAGCATTTTGCATCTATCCAAATTAATTCTAATTCTTTACCATGATCTGAAAGTCGTTGGTCAGGCCGCATTTGAAGTTTTGCCCATCAGGCTGCCCATTTACAGGAAGAACGTGGCGGCTTTGGAGAGGGTGCAAGTGGCTTACCAGAATGCTGCCTGCATTATTTGGGTATTAACTACAGGGAGAGGTTGGACAAACCTGGCGAGTTTTCCCTAGAATGCCGGAGGTTTCAGGGAGACCTGATAGAAGGATATAAATTATGAGAAGTATTTGGGGCGTCACAGTAGTGCAGGGGCAATGGGAGAGTTGCTGCCTTACAGTGTCAGAGACTTAGGTTCGATCCTGACATTGGAGTTTACACATTCTCTCTCTGTGACCATGTGGGTTTTTCTCCAGGTGCTCTGGTTTCCTCCCACACTCCAAAAGACGTACAGGTTTGTACGTTAATTGGGCTTTGGTAGAATTGTAAATGATCACTGGTGTGTAGAATAGGGTGGTCACGGTGGTGCAGCGGTAGAGTTGCCGCCTTACAGCGAATGCAGCGCCGGAGGCCCGGGTTCCATCCTGACCACGGGCGCTGTCTGTAGGGAGTTTGTACATTCTCCCCGTGACCTGCGTGGGTTTTCTCCGAGATCTTCGGTTTCCTCCCACACTCCAAAGACGTACAGGTTTGTCAGTTAATTGGCTTGGTAAATGTAAAAATTGTCCCTGGTGGGTGTAGGATAGTGTTAATATGTGGTCGCTGGTCGGCGTGGACTTGGTGGGCCGAAGGGCCTGTTTCCACGCTGTATCTCTAAAGCTTAAAGCATGCAGGTGGTTTACCAGAATGCTGCCTAGATTATTTGGGTATTAGATACAGGAAAAGGTTTGGACAAACCTGGCTTTCTCTGGAATGTCGGAGGTTAAGGGGAGAACTGGTAGAAGGATATACGATTATGAGAGGTTTATGGTACCATACGATTATGGTAGACAGTCAGACCCAGGGTGGAAATGTCAAAGACTAGAGGGCCATGGCTTTAAGGTGAGAGGGCGTTAGTTTAAAGGAGATGTATGGGCCGGGCGAGTTTCACATCGAGGGTAGAGGGTGCTTGGTTTGTGCTGCCAGGAGTGTTGGTGGATGAAGATACGATAGTGGCATTTAAGAGGCACATGGACATGCAGGGAATGGAGGGGCAAGGATTGCGTAGAAGCAGAGAAGATTAGTTGAACTTGGCAGGATGTTCACACTGACATTATGGGTTGACATGCCTGTTCTTGTGCTGTAATGATTGGACAGGCGAGATGCAGGAAAAAATGTTCCTCATGTTGGGGGAGTGCAGAATCAGGGGTCACAGTTTAAGAATAAAGGTTAGGCCATTTAGAACTGAGATGAGGAAAAACATCTTCACCCAGAGAGTTGTGAATCTGCGGAATTCTCTGCCACAGAAGGCAGTGGAAGCCAATTCACTGGATGTTTTCAAGAGACAGTTAGATATAGTTCTTGGGGCAAACGGAATCAAGGGATACGGGGAAAAAGCAGGAACGGGGTACTGATTTAGGATGATCAGCCATGATTATATTGAATGGCGGTGCTGGCTCAAAGGGCCGAATGACCTACTCCTGCACCTATTTTCTATGTTTCTATGTTCCATGTTCTATGTACTGAACCAATGTTGTTTTTTGTCAGTGCTCTGGTTTCCTGCCTTATGAATTGTGCTAGACCACCAAGTTTGTATTTTTGTCCCATCCTGACCATTCAATCCCCAGTTGTTGTCAATCTGCAGGCATGTTTCAGTTGCTAATCATACCAGAGGCAGCTGCCCATTGCTCGTGTCGAATAAAATGGATGGAGCAATGTTGAACTGAATTCGATATGCAGGAGCCTCACCAATGGTTCTGGCAATCTGCTGAGGGTAGATGGTACCGTTATTAGTGTACTAGTTCAGCACGTGGAGAAAGGGAGCGGTTTAGCTCGTGTGCCAATGAAGTGACTATGAAGCTGTTAAATTGTTCCCAAATGCTGACTCTCGACCAGTCTTTACATCTCCCCCTCCATTGCCTTCAGCCATAGTGTCATACTGCATGGAAACAGGCCCCCTTTAACCTGGGCAACATCTGCCCCCTCCCGAATAATGTGGTGCCTTGGCTGGGTGAGGCGGCCGATCTCGATTTCATCGGGACATCCGCGGCCGATCGGCGTGTCGTATGTGCCGCCCCGCTACAGGCTCTGGAACTCCGGCCCTCAGTTCCCACAGCCGGATTCCACGGCTGACTCTGCCAGCCGGAATCTCGGCCCCTCCAAATGCCGTGACCACTGTCGGCCCGGCAAAACGGATAATCCAGCAAGGCTCTGGAACCAAGGGTGCCGGAAAACCGACGGTCAACCTGTAATCGATGTGGAGTATGTGCGATACAGTGTCTGTATAAACCTAGGGTAATGTGTACACTCCAATGACTACACCGCCATGGAATGAGCTGCCAGAGGAGGGAGGTACTATAACAGCAGTTAAAATACACGCAGACAAGTATATGGACTGGAAGGGTTTAGAGGGATAGTAGACCAAGTGGACCCGTTGGGCCCAAACCTCTCCTGCATTGGTGCAGCAACCTCCCCTCCCCTCTCACCCCTCTTCCCCTCCCCTCTCCCCCCTTCCCCTTCCTCCCTCCACCCTCCACCCTCCTCCCCCCTCCCACCCCTCCCTCCTCCCTATTTCCTCCCCTCCCCTTCCCCCTCACTTCCCCTCCCCCCCTTCCCCACACCCCCTTCCCCTCCCCCCACCCCATCCCCCTCAACCCCCCCATATCCCTCCACCTCCTCCCTCCCTCCCCCCTCCCTTCCTAGGAGATAGATTTAAACTTTTAAAATGTGAATAACTTTTAAAATATAACACCGATATCAATGAAACTTCTTCCATGAGCACCAAAGGGACGACGGTGAGTAAGGTGGGCCTAAAATTGTCGCGCTATCGTGTACAGTTTTGACTGTAGTTCAGGAACAAACAAACAAGGGTTTTAGTATAGAGATGGGCCTAATGCAGGGAAATAGGACTAGCTTAGGTGCCGCATCTTGGTCAGCATGGACAAGTTGGGCCGAAGGGCCTGTTTCCGTGCAGTATGACCCTATGGTTCTAAATCAATGGAGGAGGATACATAAAGAACGTGAGTGAGCCAGTATTTGGGAATAACTAAACAGGTTCACAGTCGTTTTATTCCTGCTTTCTTTGAAAACTGAATGGGTGGCTCCGAACTGGTCGAATCTGTTCCCTTTCTCCCCCATGCTGAACTAGTAACATAAAAACGGCACCATCTTACTTGAGCAGATCGATGAGTGGCTGGATAAAAAGATAAGTTGCAAAGGCAGCTCAGTGCAAAATAAATCTTTCATTGAATTCAGTCATTGACTGAGCACAGGCTCCATCGGCGAGATTTTGTTGACTGCACAGAAAAGATATGAGGAGAACTACCCTAAATATAGGTTAATACCTTCCTGGGGACAGTTTGTTTGTCATTAATATTTCATGTCCAGATTAAAGGGAGCAAAGGTGCTGACTACAACATCAAAGAGGCGATTGTTCCTCCTCCATTTTAAACACGAGCCAAGGCCAGAAACACAGATAATCCAGAGTTGACTTTCGTTTCTGGTGGGTTTTGCTGCTTATTTATTCATTTGGCAACACATCGCCCAACTAACATAAAAGGGAGCTGGTAATAAATGGGTTAATTTTATTCCTTTTATTGGACTGCTGGAGGTAGGTTCAGTTATAGTTTATTTGTTTATTGTCACATGTACTGAGGTACAGTGAAAAGCTTTTTGTAGCATGCTATCCAGTCAGCGGAAGGATTATATACGATTGCAATCAACAGATACATGATAAAGGGAATAATGTTTAGAGCAAGATAACGTCCAGTAAATAGACAATAGACAATAGACAATAGGAGGAGGCCATTCGACACTTCGAGCCAGCACTGCCATTCAATGTGATCATGGCTGATCATTCTCAATCAGTACCCTGTTCCTGCCTTTTCCCCATACCCCCTGACTTCGCTATCTTTAAGAGCTCTATCTAGCTCTCTCTTGAAAGTATCCAGAGAATTGACCTCCACTGCCTTCTGAGGCAGAGAATTCCACAGATTTACAACTCTTTGACTGAAAATGTTTTTCCTCATCTCCATTCTAAATGGCCTACCCCTTATTCTTAAACTGTGGCCCCTGGTTCGGGACTCCCCCAACATTTGGAACATGTTTCCTGCCTCTAATGTGTCCAATCCCTTAATAATCTTATATGCTTCAATAAGATCCTCTCTCATCCTTCTAAATTCCAGCGTATACAAGCCTAGTTGCTCTAGTCTTTCAACTTAAGACAGTCCCGCCATTCCGGGAATTAACCTAGTAAACCTACGCTGAACGCCCTCAATAGCAAGAATATCCTTCCTCAAATTTGGAGACCAAAACTGCACACAGTACTCCAGGTGCGGTCTCACTAGGGCCCTGTACAACTGCAGAAGGACCTCTTTGCTCCTATACTCAACTTCTCTTGTCATAAAGGTTAACATGCCATTAGCTTTCTTCACTGCCTGCTGTACCTGCATGCTAACTTTAAGTGACTGATGAACAAGGACACCCAGATCTCTTTGTACTTCCCCATTTCCTAACTTGACACCATTCAGATAATAATCTGCCTTCCTGCTCTTTCAAGTGGATAACCTCACACGTATCCACATTAAACTGCATCGGCCATGCAACTGCCCACTCATACAACCTGTCCAAGTCACCCTGCAACCTCATAGCATCTTCCTCACAGTTCACACTGCCACCCAGCATTGTGCCATCTGCAAATTTGCTAATGGTACTTTTAATCCCTTCATCTAAGTCATTAATGTATATTGTAAATAGCTGTGGTCCCAGCACCGAGCCTTTTGGAACCCCACTAGTCACTGCCTGCCATTCTGAAAGGGACCCGTTAATCCCTACTCTTTGTTTCCTGTCTGCTAACCAATTTTCTACCCATGTCAGCACCCTACCCCCAATACCATGTGCTCTAATCTTGCCCACTAATCTCCTATGTGGGACCTTATCAAAGGCTTTCTGAAAGTCCAGGTACACTACATCCACTGGCTCTCCCTTATCCGATTGAAGATAGTCCCCAATGAGGTAGGTCAATCAGTAGCCAGTGGTGTACCATAGTGATGGGTTTCATATTTAATATTTCACTATTCATAATCTATATTATCACGAGAATCAAGAGTGTTTTATTGTTATATGTGGTTTTAGTTTTAGAGATACAGCGTGGAAACAAACACTTTGGCCCAATGAATCCGCACTGACCAGCAACCACCTGTACACTAGTTCTGTCCTACACATTATGGACAAGTTACAGAAGCCAATTAACCTACAAACCTACATGTCTTTGGAATGTTTCATTCAGTTTAGTCTAGTTTGGTTAAAACGAAATCTAGTTTAGTTAAGACTGGAGCGACTAGGCTTGTATACACTGGAATTTAGAAGGATGAGAGAGGATCTTATTGAAACATATAAGATTATTAAGGGATTGGACATATTAGAAGCAGGAAACATGTTCCAAATGTTGGGGGAGTCCAGAGCCAGGGGCCATAGTTTAAGAATAAGGGGTAGGCCACTTAGAACGGAGATGAGGAAAAACCTTTTCAGTCAGAGAGTTGTAAATCTGTGGAATTCTCTGCCTCAGAAGGCAGTGGAGGCCAATTCTCTGGATGCTTTCAAGAGAGAGCTAGATAGAGCTCTTAAGGATAGCGGAGTCAGGGGTTATGGGGAAAAGGCAGGAACGGGGTACTAATTGTGAATGATCAGCCATGATCACATTGAATGGCGGTGCTGGCTCGAAGGTTCGAATGGACTACTCCTGCGTTATTATAACTTGCTTACACCCTTATCTTTGTGTCATCTACAAATTTGGCTGTTACTTCATCAAGTTTACGAACTATGAACTGCGAACTGCCTTACTTGCACCAGGGATTTCGGGCTTTGTTTTGATTTTTGCACCTATTGTCTATTGTCTATTGTCTATTGTCTAGTGTATAAAGATATATTGTTAGTTGTCACGTGTACCGAGCTTTTCAAGACGTGCTATCCAGTCACTGGAGAGACAATACATGATTACAATCGAGCCGTCCACGGTGTACAGATACACTATAGAGGGATTGTGGGAGGAACCTGGAGCAGCCAGAGAAAACCCACATGGTCACAGGGAGAACGTACAAACACCGTACCGAAAAGATGTACCGAAACGGAACAATGAAATCCTTCCTTGCTGCAGCAAAACAGGTTTGTAAACACAGTAACTCAATAGATAATATAATAAATAAACAAAAAGAAAAGTTCAATAAATAAAGAAAAATCCCAATTTGTGCAAAAATCAAAACAAAGCCTGAAATCCCAGGTGCAAGTAAGGCAGTTCGCAGTTCATAGTTCGTAACATTGATGAAGTAACAGCCAAATTTGTAGATGACACAAAGATAAGGTTATAATAACGCAAAGAGCCTGCAAAAGGGATAGATAGTGAGTGAGCAAGCAGTTGGCAGATGGTTTATCATGTGTGAAACTGTGAGATCATCCACCTTGAAAGGGAGAATGAAAAAGCAAGTTAGGCCGGCACAGTGCCTTATAGCTCCAGAGAGCTGCTTAATTAGCCCTCTGTAAATTGCCCCGAGTTTGTAAGAAGGTGTAGATGAGAATGTGTGGTAACATGGAATGAGTGTGAACGGGTGAAGGATGGTCAGCATGGACTCGGTGGGCCAAAGGGCCGGTTTTAATGCTGTATCTCTAATCGAAACAAAACTAAACCAGAACATATTATCTGCTGACTATCAGGATACAATCTGGGAGAGCTGGCCGTGTTATTTTCCCTACATTACAACAATGATGACACTTCAGAAGATCTTCACTGATTGTAAAGCTCGGTAAGTCTTCGTGACATGGTGCAACGCATTGTAGAATTTCAAACTGTTCTTTATTCAACCAAGCGTGACTGACGTTCTTCATAACTCTATTTCTGCCACATATACGATGGCTTCATAAATATTTACACCTGCGAGGATAAGGAACTGCAGATGCTGGTTCAAAGTGAAGTAAGACACATAATGATGGAGTAGCTCAGCGGGTCAGACAGCCTCTCTGGAGAAAAGGAACGGGTGATGTTTTGGGTCGCTACCCTTCTTCAGACTGATTGTAATGGGGGTGATGAAAGCTGGAAGTGGGTTGAAAGAGAGAAGCTGGCTGGAAACAACTCCAGCTTTCTACTCCCCCACCACAACCAGTCTGAAGAAGGGTCTCGACCCAAAACATCACCTATCCATGTTCTCCAGGGATGCTGCCTGAACCACTGATTGAACCACAGAGCTGCCTCCAGCACTGTGTGTCTTTTTGTGTATGAACCAGCATCTTGCAGTTCCTTGTTTCTGCGGAATAAATGCAGATATTTCTGGTCAAGAAAGCACTGGAATCCTTTAGTGCCTTCCAGGATTTCTCGAAGGTCAGTGAGGGAGATAGGCGAGGGGAATAGATGGGGTGAATCTATTTAACTGTGGTAAGGGAATCACGAACCAGAGGATTTGGGTTTAAGGTGAGAAGGGAAAGCTTTAATAAGAATCTGAGGGGCAACTTTTTTACTCAAAGGCGGATGGTGTATGGAGCGAGCTGCTGGAGGAGGTAGTTGAGGCAGATACCATAACAGGATTTAAAAGACATTTGGACAGGTATATGCATAGGAAAGGTTTAAGAAGGATATGGGCCAAACATGGGCACTAGTTTAGATGAGGCATCCCGGTCAGCATGGGCGTGTTGGGCCAAAGGGCCTGTTTGCGGGCTCTATAACTCTATGACTTTACAGCCAAAGATGTGCACTATGTCCATGGTGCAGGTTTGGAAAAGCAGCAGACGTTTTGTGTAGAGCCTGTCCAGCTGAGGAGAAATCGCTAATGATCTTTTTTTGATAGAAGGATAAATACCGCCAGCTTACTGAGATAACTCCTCTGTCCAATGTACAATATTTCATAGACAAGGCAATTCTTACTTGCAGCAGCACCAGGATATGTAAAGATAGTACTCTGTGAACAATAACCTAAACAAAGAAAAGAAGGAAGAAAAAGTTCAACCTACACACACTCATACACTCACACACTCACTCACACACACACACACACACACACACACACACACACACACACACACACACACACACACACACCCCCCCCACACACACACACACACCCACACACACATACCCACACACGCACACACACACCCACCCACCCACACACACACCCCCACACACGCAGACACACACACCCACACACACACCCACACACACAGTGTATGGAGTACACCAGCGTACCACTAGATGGCGCCTGCTGTAATTCTCTCAATGCAGCCCCAAGTCCACTGCATTAAACATGCATTTGCATTTTAAATGATTCACAGTTAAATGAATCTTTTAATGCCTCTAAAGCCAGTCTGTTGAAACATAAAGTGAGAACTGTACCTCTTGCAGCTAATTAATACACCCTCTTTTGTCTTTTTCCAAAGAGACACCCTGGGAAGTGAAGAGTGGACGAAAAACTAATTAAAACTGTAACGGTTTCATGTTATCATATCATATATATACAGCCGGAAACAGGTCTTTTCGGCCCTCCAAGTCCGTGCCGCCCAGCGATCCCCGTACATTAACACTATCCTACACCCACTAGGGACAATTTTTACATTTACCCAGCCAATTAACCTACATACCTGTACGTCTTTGGAGTGTGGGAGGAAACCGAAGATCTCGGAGAAAACCCACGCAGGTCACGGGGAGAACGTACAAACTCCTTACAGTGCAGCACCTGTAGTCAGGATCGAACCTGAGTCTCCGGCGCTGCATTCGCTGTAAAGCAGCAACTCTACCGCTGCGCTACCGTGCCGTGAGAGGGGGAGCTTAGCGATGGATAATGTTTAGGAAGGAACTGCAGATGCTGGTTTAAACCGAAGATAGACACAAAATGCTGGAGTAACAGGCAGCATCTCTGGAGCGAAGGAATGACGTTTCTGGTCGAGACCCTTCTTCAGACTAAGAGTTGGGGGTAAGGGAAACGAGAGGTATAGACAATAGACAATAGACAATAGACAATAGGTGCAGGAGTAGGCCATTCAGCCCTTCGAGCCAGCACCGCCATTCAATGCGATCATGGCTGATCACTCTCAATCAGTACCCCGTTCCTGCCTTCTCCCCATACCCCCTCACTCCGCTATCCTTAAGAGCTCTATCCAGCTCTCTCTTGAAAGCATCCAACGAACTGGCCTCCACTGCCTTCTGAGGCAGAGAATTCCACACCTTCGGTGATGTAGAGAGATATAGAATGAATCAATGAAAGAAATGCAAAAAAATAGTAACAATGATAAAGGAAACAGGCCATTGTTAGCTGTTCTGAAGAAGGGTCTCGACCCAAAACGTCACACATTCCTTCTCTCCAGAAATGCTCCCTGTCCTGCTCAGTTACACCAGCTTTTTGTGTCTATCTTCAGTTTAAACCAACATCTGCAGTTCCCTCTTACACATTGTTAGCTGTTTGCTAGGTGAGAACGAGAAGCTGGTGTGACTTGGGTGGGGGAGGGATACCACTGGGTTGTGAGCTGCCCAAGCGAAATATGAGATGCTGTTCCTCCAATTTGCGTTTAACCTCACACTGACAATGGAGGAGGCCCAGGACAGAAGGGTCAGTGTGGGAATGGGAAGGGGAATTAAAGTGTTTGGCATCCGGGAGATCAGGTCGGTCCAGGCTGACTGAGGGAAGGTGTTCAGCGAAACGATCGACCAGTCTACGTTTGGTCTTGCCGATGTATGCGTCCAAATCTTGAACAACAGATACAGTAGATTAGGTTGGAGGAGGTACAAGTGAGTGTATATTACAATACGATACGATATAACTTTATTTATCCCAGGCGGGAAATTGATCTGCTAACTGTCATAAAACACAAGAAACATAAAATTAAAGTGACGAATGGAAAGGGTTGGGGATGTACAAAGATTGGGAGGTGGTGGGGTGGGGGGGGGTGGGGGGAGTCAGTCTACCCCATGACAGATGGGGGAGGAGTTGTACAGTTTGATAGCCACAGGGAAGAAGGATCTCCTGTGGCGTTCTGTGCTGCATCTTGGTGGAACCAGTCTGTTGCTGAAGGTGCTCCTCAGGTTGACCAGTGTGTCATGGAGGGGGTGGGCTGTATTGTCCAAGATGCTCCGCAGTTTGAGGAGCATCCTCCCCTCCAAGACCACCTCCCATGAATCCAACTCCGCCCCGGGGCGGGTGGGTGGTAAGATAATCAGGCAGACACTCACAAGGGAGGGTAAAAAACAGCAGGACTCCGATCAGTGGAAACCACACCTGTGGCAGTAACGCTCTGACTGAGATGTTTATACACCTCCTCAAGCCATGGGCCAGAGCACTGAGTGTCACATAGAAACATAGAAACATAGAAACATGGAAACAGGTGCAGGAGTAGGCCATTCGGCTCTTCAAGCCAGCACCGCCATTCAATATGATCATGGCTGATCATCCAGAATCAGTGCCCTGTACTGGGTACTGGAAACCATCCCAGACAAGCACATGGTGAGCTTCAACATGGAGATGTTGAGAAACTGCAGCTTCCGGCTACACACCAGCAATGGCCAATGCAGCAGGGTGAGGAAACTCCAGAACGGCGTCCCACAGGGCTCTGTGCTGGCACCAATGCTGTTCAACATCTATATCCATGACCTGCCTGCAACCCAGTCAAAGAAGTATGGCTATGCTGATGACCTGGCCATTCTACTCAGTAAGCCATCCAGGGAAGCAGCAGAAGATATGAACATCTTGTCTTCATATTTGAGCAACTGGTGTCTTAAGCTCAGCACGGTAAGACACCATCATCAATGTACCATCTTAACACCAGGGATGCGACTCGTGAGATGAGTGTCATGGTGAATAACGGCCGGTTACAGCCCCAGCTCGCCCCCACGTACTGATATGAGATGCTGTTCCTCCAATTTGCATTTAGCCTCACTCTTTCAATGGAGGAGGCCTAGGACAGAAAGGTCTGTGTGGGAATGAGAAGGAGAGTTAAAGTGTTTAGCAACCGGGAGATCAGGTAGGTTCAGGCGGACTGAGTGAAGGTGTTCAGCGAAACGATCGCCCAGCCTACGTTTCACCAACGACCCTGTCAGAAGACACTTGAAGAAGGAACAACGTTTGCAATTGAGTACAATTTGCCTTCAGCAACTGCAGATCAGACAGGCACAGGGTACAGAAGAAGAATCAATGACTCCAGTATCGTGAAGAAATATGCAAGTGGATGTTTTAAGGCTTCGTGTGTGTGCCTGCGTTCTGATGCCGTTATCGAACTCACTAAAGACGTGCCCTTCACGATACTCCTTGGTGGAAGTAACGAGGCACTAGGAGACAGGCGACATCCATTACTGGTTCACTTTATTCCACCTTCTCTGGGATAAATTAGACTGGGAATGCTGGAGATGTGCGTTGGCAATATCGATTACGCAGCAAATGGAATTCTTTACCTGGTCGGTGGCTCTTTCTTGGAAAGAAGGATTTCCATGGGAAAACGGTGTGGAGTTATCCTGAGATAAGCCCACTGCAAACACGGGGAGTATTAAAGGGCTCAGGAAACTTACTTTTGATCAAAATCTGAGGATGTATGCGGAGGTTTGCTTATATCATCTGCTTAACCCGCGAGCTGAGACAAGGATTAGCTGCACTGTCCATCGATTCCACTTATGTGGTGCCTGCTATTTTTAACTACCTGCCTGACTGCTTTGTGCATTCTAAATCAAAAGGGGAAACATTTTTCGTGGAGAGATTCTTGGCGGTCACGAACGGGGGCTTTTAATCAGGTGTTTGCTCTCAAGTGACGCACAGAACTCTAACAAAAAACAGAAGGAAAATAGAGCCGGAAATATTATGTGATCCGAAACATTGGGTTGTATTCGATCTCTGCAGGCTCAATATTGACTCCTCTCTCCGCACCTAAAATACTCGGAGTCGTCGAGTCATACAGCACGGAAACAGGCCCTTCGGCCCAACTTGCCCACTCCGACCAAGATGCCCCATCTACGCCAGTCCCACTGCGCGTTTGTCGGCACTGGGCCTGAACTGGCTGGAGCTTTGAAAGAAGAGGGGGGATCTTAATGAAACTTACTGAACAGTGAAAGGCCTGGATAGAGTGGATGTGGAGAGGATGTTTCCACCAGTGGGAGAGTCTACAAACAGAGAGGCACAGCCTCAGAATAAAAGGACGTACCTTTAGAAAGGAGACGAGGAGGAAATTCTTTAGCTTGAGGGTGATGAATCCGTGGGATTCATTACCACAGACAGCTGTGGAGGCCAAGTCAATGGATATTTTTAAAGCGGATATTGACAGATTCTGATTAGTATGGGTGTCAAAGGTTATGGGCAGAAGGCAGGAGAATGGGGTTGAGAGGGAAAGATAGGTCAGCCAGGAATGAATGCCAGAGTAGACTTGATGGGCTGAATGGCCTAATTCGGCTCCTGTGACTTATGAACTTGCCTGCAATTGGCCCATATCCCTTTAAACCTTTCCTATCCATGTACCTGTCCGAATGTTCAGTTTAGTTTAGAGAGATAGCGAAGAAACAGGCCCTTTGGCCCACCGAGTCCGCACCGACCAGCGATCCCCGCATATTAACAATATTCTACACACACTAGGGACAATTTTAAACGTTACACCAAGCCAATTTACCTACACACCTGCATGTCTTTGGAGTGTGCGAGGAAACCAAATATCTCGGAGAAAACCCACGCAGGTCACGGTGAGAACGTACAAACTCCGTACAGGCAAGCACCCGTAGACGGGTTCAAACCCGGGTCTCCGGCACTGCAAGGTCAGTAAGACAGCAACTCTACCGCTGCGCCACCGTTCCGCCCATTTAAAATGCTTTTTAAATGTTGCCTTAGTACCTGTCACAACTACCTCCCCTGGCAGTTCATCCCATATACCTACCATGCTCCGTGTGAAAAGCTTGCCCCTCAGGTTCCTCTGAAATCTTTCCCCTCTCTCCTAGTGGCACAAAGAGAGCCTTGTAATCTCAGATTTATTTAAAAACCCATCTTTTTCCTGACCTTTGTAGAGTATAGAACAAAGAACAGTACAGCACAGGAACAGGCCCTTCGGCCCACAATGTCCGTGCCGAACACGATGCCAAAATAATCTAAACTTACCTGTCTGCATGTAATCCTTGTCCCTCCATTCCCTGTGTAACCATCTTCCTAATTAATAACTTCTTAAACTTTAGTAAAGAAATTTGTTTTCTGATTTGGCATGTGTGTAACTCTAGGTCCACAGCAATATGGTTAACACCTCCACTTGTTGAGAGGAGTGTGCAGTGATCGCTGGTCGACACGGACTCGGTGGGCCAGAGGGCCTGTTTCCTAAGCTAAACTAAACTAAACTAAACTAAATTAAACTAAACTAAAGATTACAACGTGCAGGTGAACATCAGTCCATTTATGTTGAGGTGTGATTTTTTTTCCTATAGGACCAATTGCAGCTTTAATGAAAATTCAGCATTTTTTTGTGGAGCATTTCTCAAGTATTATTGAGTCCGGTTAAAATAACCTGAGATACCCACAATACTGCAGTGAAGGAGTGAGAGGTCAATACCACTAAAGTGCCCAGGTTTCAGCTTTAATTAGCACTGCGTGGAATAGATTCCCACATCAAGCAGTAAATAACGATTAACACACTCAAGTTAAAAAAGCAAATGTATGCTGTATGAAGTCAAGGACAACCAAAGTGCGGCACGGTGGCGCAGCGGTAGAGTTGCTGCTTCACAGTGGCAGAGACCCGGGTACCATCCTGACTACGGGTGCTGTCTGTGCGGAGTTTGTTCGTTCTCCCTGTGACCTTGTGGGTTTTCTCCGGGTGCTCTGGTTTCCTCTCACATCCCAAAGACACGAGGGTGTGTCGGCCAATTGGCTTCTGTAAATTGTCCTTAGCATGTAGAAATGAACTAGTGTGCAGGTGATCGCTGTCAGTAGTGGAGTCTGTGGGCCGAAGGGCCTGTTTCCAACCTGTATCTCCAAACTAGTTTAAACTAATATGTATTGACAGGGAGGCACAGTGTCACAGCTGGTAGAGCCACTGCCTCACAGCGCCAGTGACCCAGGTTTCATCCTGACCTTAGGTGCTGCCTCTGCGGAGCTTGCATGTTCTCTCTGTGATCGCATGGGCTTATTCCAGGTGCTCTGGATTCCTCCAACATGCCAAACATGTGCAGATTTGGAGGTTAATTGGCCTCTGTAAAAATTGCCTCTAGTATGTGGGGAATGGATGGGAAAGCAGGATAACATAAACCAGTGTGAACGGTCAGCATGGACTAGGTGGGCCGAAGGGCCTGTTTCCATGCTGTATCTTTCAATTATAGAAACATAGAAACATAGAAAATAGGTGCAGGAGTAGGCCATTCGGCCCTTCGAGCCTGCACCGCCATTCAATATGATCATGGCTGATCATCCAGCTCAGTAGCCTGTACCTGCCTTCTCTCCATACCCCCTGATCCCTTTAGTAAAAAGGGCTACATCTAACTCCCTCTTAAATATAGCCAATGAACTGGCCTCAACTACCTTCTGTGGCAGAGAATTCCACAGACTCACCACTCTCTGTGTGAAGAAATGTTTTCTCATCTCGGTCCTAAAAGACTTCCCCCTTATCCTTAAGCTGTGACCCCTGGTTCTGGACTCCCTCAACATCGGGAACAATCTTCCCGCATTTAGCCTCTCCAACCCCTTAAGAATTTTATATGTTTCTATAAGATCCCCCCTCAGTCTTCTAAATTCCAGCGAGTACAAGCCCAGTCTATCCAGTCTTTCCTCATATGCAAGTCCCGCCATCCCAGGGAATAATCTGGTGAACCTTCTCTGTACTCCCTCTAAGGCAAGAACGTCTTTCCTCAGGTTAGGAGACCAAAACTGCACACAATACTCCAGGTGCGGTCTCACCAAGGCCCTGTACAACTGCAGCAGAATCTCCCTGCTCCTAAACTCAAATCCTCTTGCTATGAATGCCAACATACCATTCGCTTTCTTCACTGCCTGCTGCACCTGCATGCTTGCTTTCAATGACTGGTGCACCATGACACCCAGGTCACGTTGCATCTCCCCTTCTCCCAATCGGCCACCATTCAGGTAATACTCTGCTTTCCTGTTCTTGCCGCCAAAGTGGATAACCTCACATTTATCCACATTATATTGCATCTGCCATGCATTTGCCCACTCGCCTAATCTACCCAAGTCACTCTGCAGCCTCCTAGCATCCTCCTCGCAGCTAACACTGCCACCCAGCTTCGTGTCATCCGCAAACTTAGAGATGTTGCATTCAATTCCCTCGTCCAAATCATTAATATACACTGTAAATAACTGGGGTCCCAGCACTGAGCCTTGCGGTACCCCACTAGTCACTGCCTGCCATCCCGAAAAGGACCCGTTTATTCCTACTCTTTGCTTCATGGAACAGTACACCATAATGTCTGTGCCAAACATGATGTCAAGACCATCTCTAATCTACTTGCATGTTATCCATATCCCTCTATTCTTTGCATATCCTTAAGCCTATCCAAAAATTTCAATTTCCACAAACGTATCTGCCTCAACCATCAGCATGTTCCAGGCATTCACCACCCTCTGTGTAAACTAAAGCGTTGCCCGCACATCTGCTTTAAATGTTGCCCCTCTTCAGCTGAAAGCCATGTCCTCCAGTATTTGATTTTTCCATCCGGGGGAAAGAGGTTCTGACTGTCTACCTTATCTATGCCTCCTCTGTACCCTTTCCAAAGCCTCCACATCCTTCCTGTAATGGGGCGACCAGAACTGCACACGATACTCAACACGGCTCACCGAAAGGTCGATAAAGCTGCATCGTGACTCCTGGACTCTTATACTCAATGCCTTGACCTGTGAAACCAATCAAACCGTATGCCTTCTTTACCACTCTATCTACTTGTGTTGCCACTCTCAAGGAGTTATCGACTTGAACTCTGAGATCCCTCTGTACATCAATGCTGTTAAGGGTCGCGCCATTAATTGTATATTTTCTCCTTGCATTTGACCTCCCTCAGTCCGACACCTCACACTTGCTCGGATTAAACTCCACCTACCATTTCTCTGCCCATTTCCATATTGTGCTGTATACTTTGACTGCTTTCCACGCTGTGCGCCCCCAGCAATCTTGGTGTTACCTGTAAACCTAATGAACCAATTATATCTACGTCCAAGTCATTTATAAATATCGCAAATGACAGAGGTCCCAGCACAGATCCCTGCGGAACTGCACTGGTCACAGACCTCCAGCATGAAGAGAGCGGCACGGTGGCGCAGCGGTAGAGTTGCTGCCTTACAGCGAATGCAGCGCCGGAGACTCAGGTTCCATCCTGACTACGGGCGCCGTCTGTACGGAGTTTGTACGTTCTCCCCGTGACCTGCGTGGGTTTTCTCCGAGATCTTCGGTTTCCTCCCACACTCCAAAGACGTACAGGTATGTAGGTTAATTGACTGGGTAAATGTAAAAATTGTCCCTAGTGGGTGTCGGATAGTGTTAATGTGCAGGGATCGCTGGGCGGCGCGGACTCGGTGGGCCGAAGGGCTTGTTTCCGTGCTGCATCTCTAAATCTAAAAATCTAAATATTGCCCATCCACCACAACCCTCTGTCTTCCATCAGTAAGCTAGTTCTGAATCCCTATGTTCTAGTCACTATTATTCCCATGCATTTTAATCTTCCAGATCAGTCTATCCTGAGCAATGTTATTAAACTATTCTTGCACTAAACGTTATTCACGTTGTTCCCTTCATCCTGTATCTGTACACTGTAGATGGCTCGATTGTAATCATGTATTGTCTTTCCGCTGACTGGTTATCACGCGACAAAAGCTTCTCACTGTACCTCGGTTCAGTAGGACACAGGACAATAAACTAAACTCAACTCAAATGAATGTCCTACTAAAATCTATGTGGACCGCCTTCCGTCACCGCCTCCAAAAACTCAATCAAGAGACATGACCCGCCAAGGACAAAGCCTTGCTGACTGCTCCTAATTAACTTATTTTCATCCAAGTGGGAGTAAATCCTATCCCGAACAATCCTCACCCGTAGCCTCCCTCCCACGGATGTCAGGCTCACCAGCCTATAATCCCTGAATTCTGTCTAATTAAGGAAAGGAAAGGGTGGCACGGTGGCGCGGCGGTAGAGTTGCTGCCTCACAGCGCCAGAGACCCGGGTTCGATCCTGACTACGGCTGCTGTGTGTACATAGTTTGTACGTTCTCCCCATGACCTTCGTGGGTTTTCTCCGAGATCTTCGGTTTCCTCCCAAACTCCAACGACGTACACGTTTGTAGGTTAATTGGTTTGGTATAAATGTAATTTGTGTGGGTAGGGTAGTGTTGATGTGTGGGGATCGCTGGTCGGTGTGGACTCGGTGGGCTGAAGGTCCTGTTTCCACGCTGTATGACTAAACTAAACTAAACTAAACTAAACTAAACTAAACTAAACTAAACTAAACTAAACTAAACTAAACTAAACTAAACTAAACTAAACTAAACTAAACTAAATAAAGGAACAGCATCAGCTGCTCTCTGGTCCTCCTCGATGTTGCCTGCGGCTTGTGACGAAGCAAAGACCTTCATCGAGGCTCCCACACTCAAAGAATGGCAGAGACTCACACGAGGAACAAAAGGGGGATGTGCTGGAAGTTTCCGGCATTCTGCAGAGGGAGAAGCATCGTTAACCTTTCAGGTCCATGACTTTTCATAAGAATTAATGTGCGGCGCGGTGGCGCAGCGGTAGACTTACTGCCTTACAGCGCCGGAGACCCAGGATCGGCCCTGACTACGGGTGCCGTCTGTACGGAGTTTGTACGCTCTCCCCGTGGGTTTTCTCCGGGAGCTCCGGTTTCCTCCCACACTCCAAAAACGAACAGGTTTGTAGGTTAATTAGCTTCGGAAAACAAGATTTAATTTGTCCCCAGTGTGTAGGATAGTGCCTGTGTGCGGGGATAGTTGGTCGGCGTGGGCTAGATGGGCCAAAGGGCCTTTTCAGCGCAGTAGCTCTAAACTAAACTAAGAAGTCATAAACACAGCAAAACAGTCCTTCCCATTGGAAATCATAAGGAAGAAATAAAAAAAGATGTAATAAAAAATGGTGGTAATTATGGAGATTGATCCATTAAATGTGAATCCTAGTGGGATGGAAGCCATCTTGCTTGGTTGTACATTGGTTGGCGTGGACTCAGTGGGCCGAAGGGCCTGTTTCCATGCTCTATCTTTAAACTAAACTGGGGAAAATTAGTGAGAGAAGGCGGGATTGCCTGTAAAAGACAGACCAAGGTTATCAGGGTGACATAATGCTTTAGAGACCTTCTCTTTAATAGGTGAAAGAGGGCTGTTACAGAGAGAATAAGATAGCCAAACAATAAATAAAGTGTGGAGAACTCAACAGTTGTTGGAAATGTGAACAAAAAGAAAGTTTTAAACATAATTGTGCTTTCCCTCAAGCACAGTCAACCTATGATGAGCGTTTGTCAGCACTGGGCCTGTGCTTGCTGGAGTTTAGAAGAATGAGGGGGGACCTCATTGAAACATATTGAATAGGAAAGGCCTGGGTAGAGTGGATGTGGAGAGGATGTTTCCACTAGTGGGAGAGTCTAGAACTAGAGGTCATAGCCTCAGAATTAAAGGACGTTGTTTTAGGAAGGAGATGAGGAGAGATTTCTTTAGTCAGAGGGTGGTGAATCTGTGGAATTCTTTGCCACAAAAGGCTGTGGAAGCAAAGTCAGTGGATATATTTAAGGCAGAGACAGATAGATTCTTGATTCATACAGGTGTCAGAGGTTATGGGGAGAAGGCAGGAGAATGGGGTCAGGAGGGAGAGATAGATCAGCCACAATTGAATGGCGGAGTGGACGATGGGCCGAATGGTCTAATTCGGCTCCTATCACTTATGATCTTATGATGAACAATGGTCTCAACCGCAAATGCTAAATGTCCTGCACTTAATTCAGTTTAGGAAAGAACTGCAGATGCAGTTTTGCATCGAAGATTGGCACAAAACGCTGCAGTAACACAGCGGGTCAGCCAGCATCTCTAGAGAAAAGGAATCAATGACGCACTCTATAAACTATATAGAAACAAACATTAAGGTGGCGTGTCGGGTCGAGACCCTTCTTCAGACTGCGAGTGAGGGGAGAAGCAAAGAAGTCGTATGAAAAGGTACTCAGTTGCTGTGCCACTGTGCTGCGTTTACATTATGCACCAAAGAGCATGATGAAACAACGCAATGCATGGACATTTACTCCAGAGATGCTGCCTGAATTACTCCAGCATTTTGTGTCTATCTTAGTTTAGTTTATTTAGTTTAGTTTAGTTTAGTTTAGTTCAGAGATACAGCATGGAAACAGGCCCTTCGGCCCATCCGTTCACACCAGCTCTCTGTTGTCCCACTTTCACATCCACTGTCTACACGCTGGAGGCAATCTGTGGAGGTCAATTAACCTTAAAAACCTGCACGTCTCCGGGATGTGGGAGGAAACCGGAGCACCCAAAGGAAACCCACGCAGTTACAGGGAGAACGCGCGAACTCCACACAGGCAGCAGTCGAGGTCAGGATCAAACCCGATGATGTCTACCTCACAGGATCTCTAGCACTGTGAGGTAGTGGTTCTCCCTGCTGCGCTGCTCTTAAGCCCCCTGTTATCCAAACAAGAGCAAGGAACCTTCCATCCCGCCGGGCTCCGTGTTCAATGGATCCACCTCCATAATTTCCACCATTTTGTCGCAGTAACGGCAGATTGCTAATGTAACGAGATATGTTTTTACATTAACTCTGTCGTGTTATGGTCAGGATGGGTAGGAAGGAACTGCAGATGCTGGTTTAACCCGAAGATGGACACAAATTGCTGGAGTAACTCAGCGGGACAGGCAGCATCTCTGGAGAGAAGGAACGGGTGACGTTTCGGGTCGAGTTTGGGCCGGGTCTCGACCCGAAACGTCACCCATTCCTTCTCTCCAGAGATGCTGCCTGTCCCGCTGAGTTACTCCAGCATTTTATGTCTGTCTATCTTGTGTTAAGGTCACCCTTACTGGGCTTGGCTTTTCATTCTAGATTTAAAATTTATCTTTTAATTTTAATTTCCATCGCTTGTGAACGTCTGTGCACAATTCAATAGTCCAGGTGACTATGGATCACCGTAGTAACATAACCACGATGTTACCATACCTTCTGTTGGTTCCTCCCGTCCCTAATAACTGTAATCCTTTCTCCACCCTATTACCTCATTCTCTCTCCAGTGCTTTTTCTATTCTCAGGATCATCAGGACTCCTTTCCACACTCCTGCTGCTTCCTAGACCTGACCTCAGAGTTCACCTTTGTGCCTTTCTCCACACACACGCACACACACGCACACACACGCACACACACGCAAATCCCATGGAAAACTGCTTGGGAAAGACTGGAGGTCGAAAGATTTTATGCAGTTAGAGTCATAGAGTCATACAGTGTGGAAACAGGCTCAGCTTGCCCACACACCCACCAACATGTCCCAGCTACACTAGTCCCACCTGCCTGCATTTGGCCCATATCCATCTAAACCTGTCCTCTCCATGCACCTGTCTAATTGTTTCTTAAATGCTGTGATAGTCCCTGCCTCAATTACCTCCTCCGGCAGCTCGTTCCATACACCCACCACCCTTTGTGTGAAAAGGTTACCCCTCAGATTCCTATTAAATCTTTCCCCCTTCACCTTAAACCTCTGTCCACTGGTTCCCAAACCTATGAATCGGGTTGAGAGGGAAAGATAGATCAGTCGTGATTGAATGGCAGAGTAGACCTGATGGGCCGAATGGCCTAATTCTGCTCCTAGAACTCATGACCCAACCCTATGTCCTCTGGGTTTTTTTTGCCAGAATTAGGTGGAAATTGCAATCAAAGCAACAGGGAAGCAATTAATATGCAGGAAGGAACTGCAGATGCTGGTTTAAACCGAAGATAGATACGAAATGCTGGAGTAACTTAGCGGGTCAGGCCCCATCTCTGGAGAAAAGGGATAGGTGACGTTTCAGGTCACGACCCTTCAGTCTGAGAGTCAGGGAAAAGGGAAACGAGAGATACAGACGGTGATATAGAGAGATGTAGAACAAATGAATGAAAGATGTGCAAAAAAGTAACGATGATAAAGGAATCAGGCCATCGTTAGCTGTGGGCCAGGTGAAAACGAGTCACAGACAATGAAACTCAGCAGAACGACAGTGAAACTAGTGCAACGACTAGAGTGGGGGAGGGAGGGGGGGGGGAGAGAGGGGGGCTACAAGGGTCACTGGAAGCAATTAACGTCTGTTTACGCCAGAGCACTGTGATTATTTTGATGCAGAAAACTGCATCGAATGAAACAATTGGGTTAACGTGTACAAGATGATGGCTGTATTTAGCCTTCATTAAGAATACCCTCACAGCCGGCCAGCTTGGCGTTCGTGCTTGGGGTGTGTGGCATTAAGTTAGCGGCACAGTGCTTGTGCCTACTGAATGTCTCCCACATGTGAGTGTGCTGTAGGTGTCCGATGGAGAAATGATTAGACTCCCCAGGTGAACAGTTTGGGTCAACTCCACATTATCTTCCCTGAATAATTCAGAGGTGAATGCATAGCAAATGTGAATCCGTGGCGGTGATTAAGTGAGGCTGCATCGCACAGCCCCATTGCCAGGGAAATGGCCAGAGTGAGAAATTGTAACTGGCTTGTGTGTTAAGATTTTCTAAAATGTATTAATTAATCCACTCGTCCCACGGCAGTTTAGTTTAGTTTAGCTTATTTTTTTTATTTTATTTTTATTTTCTTTGGAAGTAAGCACATTACATTTTAATGGTTCCTTTTTACAGGTGCCAAGAATTATTAAAACATTATTTGTACAACTTCCTTTTTAAAAAGAAATGAGAAAGAAAGAAGTAGTGAAGAGTAAAGAATAAATTAGTGAGTATAGAGTGAAAAAAAAAAAAAAAGAAATGTGCGAAAGTAAAGCAGAAAGGAGATTCAATATTCTTAATCAATTTTCAGTCAAACCCAGAATTTTTAATTTTATGCTGATATTACACCGCATGATTCCACAAGGTCAATAAATGGAGACCAACTCGATAAGAATTGGTCTTTTTTTTCTATTTTCTAGTTTAGCTTATTATCACGTGTACAGTGAAAAGCTTTTGTTGCACGCTAACCAGTCAGAAAGACAACACACGATTACAATCGAGCCATTTACAGTGTGCAGATACATGATAAGGGGATAATCGTTAGTGCAAGGTAAAGCCAGCAAGGTCCGATCAAAGATCGTCCGACGGTCACCAATGAGGTGGATAGGAGTAGTTTAGGACTGTTCCCTGGTTGTTGGTGGGATGGTTCAGTTGCCCGATAACATCTGGGAATGAAACTGTCCCTGAATCTGGGGGTGTGCGTTTTCATACCTTTTTGCCCGATGGGAGAGGGGGGAAGAGGGAGTGGCCAGGGTTTGACTTGTCCTTGATTATGCTGCTGGCCTTGCCGAGGCAGCGTGAGGTCGTGGCTATCCCTTGAGGTCGAGGATGATGGTCTATGTTCCATTGTGGTTATGAACTCTCAGGTGGCCTATGAGTCCAATCTTGGCTTTAAAAGTTCTTCGGCATTCAGGGCAGGCAGTTCCAAATGTCAGATCGGACTTTGGTTGTTGCTGCCTCTCCTTCCGTTTACTTCTCTTTTCTTCTAATTCTATGTGTCTGTTGGATTCGAAGGCGGCTCTTCCTTTTTGGATGATGATTGGCCAGAGTTTCCTGTCCTTGACTTTGGCTTCCCAATTGTCGATGGCGATTTCACATTTCTTCATGCTGGCTTTTAAGGCGTCTTTGAATCTCTTCTTTTGTCTGCCTCTTTTACGTTTGCCTTCTTTAAGCCGGGAGTAGAAGGCTTGCTTTGGCAGACGCTCGTCTTCCATCCGAACAACATGACCGCTCCATCTTAGGTTCTTGATGACGAAGGCTTTGAGGCTTGATGTTTTTGCTTCATTCAGCATGCTGACATGCTGCTGGCCTTGCCGAGGCAGTGAGGTATAAATGGAGTCAATGGCAGCATTGTCCTCACCTAATCATACAGTATATGTGCTGTAGAGCCATTCAGCACAGAAATTGGCCCTTCGACCTAACTTATCCATGCCGACTATGTCAAGTCAAGTCAAGTCAATTTTATTTGTATAGCACATTTAAACATAACCCACATTGACCAAAGTGCTGTGGACTATAGGAAATGATAGGCAGATACAGGCGAGAGGGGGGAGGGGGGTTTGTTAGGCAAATGGTCGGACAAAGGCCAGAGATGAAAAGACAAAAAGTGTGAGATAAGGAAATAAGGATAGAAGAGGCACAAATTCTGATGCCAAAATATTTATTGGCAGCACAGCGATGCATGGGCGCAGCGGTAGAGTTGCTGCCTTACAGCGCCAGAGACCCAGGTTCAATCTTGACTACAGGTGCTGTCTGTATGTTCACCTGTGGCCGTGTGGGCTTTCTCCGGGTGCTCCGAATTCCTCCCGCACTCCAAAGACTTACAGGTTTGTAGATTAATTGGCTTTGGTAAAATTGTACATCGTCCCAAGTGTTAGAATAGTGTTAGTGTATGTGGACCGCTGGGCCGATGGACCTGTTCACTAACGTCGAAGGACCAAGATATCCCATCTAAGCTAGTCCAATTTACCCATGTTTGGTCCATATCCATCTAAACCTTTCCTGGTAATGTCCCTATCCGAACGTCTGTGAAATATTATTATTGTACTTGCCTTAACCTCTTCCTCTCGCAACTTGTTCCATAGAACATAGAACAGTACAGCCCAGGAACAGGCCCTTCGGCCTACAATGTCCGCGCTGAACATGATGCAAAGTTAAGTGAATCTCCTCTGCCTGCACATGATCCATATCCCTCTGTTCCCTGCATATCCATGTGCGTCTACAATAGCCTCCCACTTTAATCTTATGAACGAGGTTTGGGTTCATTAAGCCAACATCCACCTGCTTTAAATAAGACCATAAGACATAAGAGCAGAATTAGGCCATTCGGCCCATCGAGTCCGCTCTGCTATTTGATCTTGGCTGATCTATGTTTCCCTCTGGATAGAGTGGATGTGGAGAGGATGTTTCCACAAGTGGGAGAGTCTAGGACCAGAGGTCATAGCCTCAAAATTAAAGAACGTTCCTTTAGGAAGGAGATGAGGAGGAATTTCTTTAGTCAGAGGATGGTGAATCTGTGGGATTCTTTGCTACAGAAATCTGCGGAGGCCAAGTCAGTGGATATGTTTAAGGCAGAGATGGATAGATTCTTGATTAGTGTGGGGGGTCGAGGGTTTCGGGGAGAAGGCAGGAGAACGGGGTTGAGAGGAAGGGAGAGATCAGCCATGATTGAATGGCGGAGTAGAGTTGATAGGCCGAACGGCTTAATTCTGCTCCTATCACTTATGACCTTATGACCTTGTAACCCCATCCTGCCCTCTCACCTTTGTCAGGTAGGTATAATTGCACAATGTGAAAAAGAGCAGGTAGACACAAAATGCTGCAGTAACTCAGCGGATCAGGCAGCATCGCTGGAGAGAAGGAATGGGTGACGTTTCGGGTCGAGACCGTTCCGAAACGTCACCCATCCCTTCTCTCCAGAGATGGTGCCTGACCCGCTGAGTTACTCCAGCATTTTGTGTCCACCTTCGATTTAAAGCAGCATCTGCAGTTCTTTCCTACACATTGTGAAAAAGTGCAGACTTGTTAATGAGTTTAGTGCGTGCTCCAAATGGACACAGCCTAAGGTTTGGGTCGAGCCCGTGCCTCTGGTGCTGTGGGGCAGCGGTTCGACGAGCTACGGCACGTGCCACACAAACCCTTCAAATATCTATGTATTCAACACAGGCGTTATGGAGAGCAACTCATAACACACAAGTGGACCCGTTGGGTCCAAACATCTCCTGCATTGGTGCAGCACCCTCTCCTCCCCTCTCCCCTCCCCCTCCCCTCCCCTCCCCCTCCCCATCCCCTTCATCCATCCTCCCATCCCCAACCCCCTCCCCTTCACCCCTCCCTCCCCTCTCCCTCCCCTCCCCTCCCCTCCCCTCCCCTCCCCTCCCCTCCCCTCCCCTCCCCTCCCCTCCCCTCCCCTCCCCTCCCCTCCCCTCCCCTCCCCTCCCCTCCCCTCCCCTCTCCTCTCCTCCCCTACCTCTCCCTACCCCCTACCCCCCCCTCCTCCCCTTCCCCCTCCACCCCTCCCCCCTCGGCCCAACCCTGGACCCGTTGCCAGACGGGGAGTGCCCTCTTGGCTGTGGGCGGGCAAGAGAGGACGGGGAAAGGGCACTGACCTCAGCCCCGTTTCTCCTGCAGGTCTCTCCTGCAGGCCCGGGTGTGGAGCAGAACCGTCTCCTGACTGCATAGACCCGTTGCCGGGCGGGGGGAGGGGGAGGGGGAGGGGGAGGGGGAGGGGGAGGGGGGGGGGAGGGGGAGGGGGAGGGGGAGGGGGAGGGGGAGGGGGAGGGGGAGGGGGAGGGGGAGGGGGAGGGGGAGGGGAAGGGGAAGGGGGAGGGGGAGGGGGAGGGGGAGGGGGAGGGGGAGGGGGAGGGGGAGGGGGAGGGGGAGGGGGAGGGGGAGGGGGAGGGGGAGGGTGAGGGGGAGGGGGAGGGGGAGGGGGAGGGGGAGGAGGAGGGGGAGGATGGAGGAGAGGGTGCTGCACTAATGCAGGAGAAGTTTGTGCCCAACGGGTCCACTTTAAACTCTACCTCTGATCTTAAAGCCATGGCCTCTAGATTTTCAAGACTCTGCCGGACTTTACTGATGACATAAGCAACTCCTTTAACAAGTCCACCACCCAAGCCATCGTACTCGATTCAAAGTCGTCTTATTGAGTCTCATTGTCTGTAACTCGTTTTCACCTAGCCCACAGCTTTATCATCGTTACTTTTCTGCATGTCTTTCATTCCTTTGCTCTATATCTCCCTATAGCACCGTCTCTATCTCTCGTTTCCTTTCCCCTTGACTCTGTCTGACCCGCTGAGTTACTCCAGCTTTTGTTTATCTTCCCTTAACATTGAATCTTTCATGGGCACTCACCTGCAAAGCTTCTACATCGAGAGGCCGATCAAGTCAGGTACCCGAAAACAGCACCACCAATGGAATTTAAAGTCAATATTGGTCACCACTTTTGGAAATAGCCTGTCTGGATGGTAATCAAAGATGGCTCAGTCATTCAATGGTTCTTTATATTCACATGTACCGAAGTACAGTGACATTCATTTTGAAGGTATCACAAAATGCTGGAGTAACTCAGCGGGTCAGGCAGCATCTCAGGAGAGAAGGAATGGGTGACGTTTCGGGTTGAGACTCTTCTTCAGACTGATGTCAGGGGGGGCGGGACAAAGGAAGGATATAGGTGGAAACAGGAAAACAGTGGGAGAACTGGGAAGGGGGAGGGGAAGAGAGGGACAGAGGAACTATCTAAAGTTAGAGAAGTCAATGTTCATACCGCTGGGCTGTAAGCTGCCCAGGCGAACAGTGACATTCATTTTGATGCATGGAGTTCAGTAAGATAATTGCCATACATGAGTACAATCTCCAGGTTGTGTACAGAATGTATAGAAACAGCCCGCTGAGTCCATCTGCAAGAATGGCCAGGTTTTGGCGCCATTTGCCATGTCCCAGCCTCCGTTGGCCATAAAGGCCCGTTGTAGTCGCCGTCTCCATCCGGATCGTCCAGTGAACCGTCGTCCCTCTCCTCGCCCGGCCACCTCCAACCTTCCTGCCCCAGAGGCGACTCCCGCAGACGACCTCGAGGGCGTGGAAGGTAAGACCCCCCCCTGTTCTTCTTACCGGCCCTTTGCTCTTGCGTCCGCCGCCATCACCGACTCTCTCCACCTTCCTCTCCGGTTCTCCGGTCCTCAGGGATAGGCAGGGGCCGGGATCAGTGGCTTCCCTCTCCGGGCGGCTTTCCCGGATCCGCGGCGGGCGCGCCAGGCCTGCTGCCGGGGCTCGGCAGCGACTCACCAGGACCTTCTGCCGCCCAGCACGGCACTCCGGGAGCTTCTGCTGCTCATGGCTCCATGGTCCCCATACAAGACATTGGCGAGGCTGGGTTTGGTCACTGCATTCAGTTTTGGTCACCCTCCTACAGGAAGGATGTAGTTAAGCCGGATAGATCATAGTTTAGCTTAGTTTATAGATACAGCGTGGAAACTGCCTCCCCGGCCTACCGAGTCCACACCGACCAGCGATCCCCGCACACTAACACCATCCTACACACACTAGGGACAATTTACGTTCATACCAAGCCAATTAACCAACAAAGTTGTACGTCTTTGGAGTGTCGGCAGAAATGGAAGATCTCGGAGAAAAGCCACGCAGGTCACGGGGAGAACGTACAAACTCCATACAGACAGCTCCCGTAGTCAGGATCGAACCCGGGTCTCTGGCGCCGTAAGGCAGCAACTCAACCGCTTCACCACCATACAGAAGAATTATGAGGATGTTGTCAGCACACAAGGGCCTGAGCCTCAGGGAGGGGCTGGGTAGGCTAGGACTTTATTCCTTGGAGGGCAGGAGGCCGAGGGAACTTATGGAGGTGTATATAATCATAAGGGGAATAGCTGGAGCAAATGCACAGTCTATTATCCAGGGTAGGGGAATCAGGAACCAGAGGACATAGGTTTAAGGTGAGAGGGGCAAGACTTACTTGGAACCTAAGGGGCAATTTGTTTCACTCAGAGGGTGGTGGGTATATGGAAGAGTTGCCAGAGGAGGTGGTTGAGGCAGATACTATAACAACACTTCAAAGACACTTGGACGGGAGGGGTTTAGAGGAAGATGGGTCAAACTCCAGCACAGCTTAGGTAGGGTATCATGGTTGGCGTGGACGATTTGGGCTGAAGGGCCTGTTTCTGTGCTGTGGACTCTATGCGTAGTTCAGATAGGATACACAGAAAGAAGCTGTTCCCATTAGTGAAGGGTTTAGGTTAGTTTAGTTCACTGTCACGTGTACCGAGGTACAGTAAGAAGCTTTTGTAGCGTGCTATCCAGTCAACGGAAAGACTATACATGATTACAATCGAGCCATTTACAGTGTATGGATACATGGTAAGGGAATACCATGGAGTGTAGAGTAAAGCCAGTAAAGTCCGTCAGAGACTTTGCTGTAGCGGTAGAGGTTTAAGAGTGTGGAGCGATTGTAATACGTGATTGTGGATCTGTTTCTGTGGCTGGCTCCCAAATAGTCGCCTGGGTTGGGCACCATCTTGGTTGGCATGCTATACAATTAAAACATTTGGGGGGCAACAAGAAAGGGAACATGAAGAAATGATGAACCAACAATAGGAATGAAACTGAGAGGTTTAATTGTCTTCATTGGTAGCAGAGAGTAATTATGATCGGGAAACGGATTTAATCAAGGAGAATGGGGTTGAGGGGGAAAGACAGGTCAGCCATGATTGAATGGTGGAGTAGACTTGATGGGTCGAATGGCATAATTCTGCTGCAAAAATGTATGAACTTGTGAAGGCTTTCAAAAGGGAATTGGCTCTGTAGTGGAGAGAGATGATGGGGACAGAGCTGAACAATGGGTCTCCATGGCTTGCTCCACCAGGAGCCAGTCAAATGTTTAATGGGCCAAATGGACTCCTGCATTGGTGCAGTTCCACTATTCTACATGTGGGGGAAAACATCTTCATCTTTCTTCTGCCAATTAGTTTAAATCTGCGTTGTTCGATGAACAAGCTGTTTCTCTCTATTCATTCAAAGCAGAAGATGGACACAACATGCTGGAGTAACTCAGCGGGTCAGGCAGCATCTCTGGAGAACATGGACACAGAGTGCTGGAGTAACTCAGCGGGTCAGGCAGCATCTCTGGAGAACATGGACACAGAGTGCTGGAGTAACTCAGCGGGTCAGGCAGCATCTCTGGAGAACATGGACACAGAGTGCTGGAGTAACTCAGCGGGTCAGGCAGCATCTCTGGAGCACATGGACACAGAGTGCTGGAGTAACTCAGCGGGTCAGGCAGCATCTCTGGAGAACATGGACACAGAGTGCTGGAGTAACTCAGCGGGTCAGGCAGCATCTCTGGAGCATAGGAATAGGTGATGTTTCGGGTCGAGACCCTTCTTCAGACTGAGAGTCAGGGGAAAGGGAGACAAGAGATATAGACGGCGATATGGAGAGAGATATGGGACAAATGAATGAAAGATGTGCAAAAAAGTAACAATGATAAAGGAAACAGGCCATTGTTAGCTGTGGGCTAGGTGAAAACGAGTTACAGACAGTGAAACTCAGCAGGATGACAGTGAAATTAGCACAACGACTAGGGTGGGGGAGGGGCTGAGAGAGGGGGGATGCAAGGGTTACTTGAAGTTAGAGAAATCAAGATTCATACCGCCGGGTTGTAAGATGTTGGCAAAAATGTACAAACAGTTCAAATGACCAACGTGACCAGATATTTGTGCCCTGATTTAAGATGCAACCACTGATGGAGACAGCATTTTCTACGAGGCACAAAATTCAAACAAAATATTCCATTGGATGGGAATCATAAGCACAGAGCTGGAAGCAGTTTCCTGGGACTTAGGTGCCAGAAAACAAATGCCTGAAGGCAGAAACAGGCCCACAAGGCTGGCCGTAAATCAGGTTTAATTTTTAGAGATACAGCGTGGAAACAGGCCCATCGGCCCACTGATTCCTCACCGACCAGCGAACACCGCACACTGACACTATCCTACACACATTAGGGACAATTAGACTCAATAACCAAAGTCTGACGACTCTTTTTTGCTCTGGTTTATTTTCACCCACATGTTTAGACCGTAATGTTGTATCCTTATTGTTTTGATGTGGTTATGCTTTATTCTTAATTGTTAACTGTATGTTTGTGTTGTCATTTGTGAGTGGAGCACCAAGGCACATTCCTTGTGTGTGCACATACTTGGCCAATAAACTTATTCATTCATTCATTCATTCATTAATTCATTTACAATTATACCAAACCAATTAATCTACAAACCTGTACAACTTTGGAGTGTGGGAGGAAACCGGAGCACCCGGAGAAAACCCATGCTGGTCACGGGGAGAACATACAAAGTCCGTACAGACAGCACCCGTAGTTAATATCAACCCAGGGGTCTGGCGTTGTAAGGCAGCAACTCTACCGCTGCACCACCATGCCGCCCGAAGTCTAGCAGTCTAACAGGTTATGGAAGGAATGAAGGTTTAGGATGGTGTGAGTGTGCGATCAGTCAAGTGTCTTGGATCAATCCGTTTAAGTGCTGTTGGAGCTGTTGTCAAGCTGGCAGGTGGACAATATTTCATCGTGTTTCTGCTGTGCCTTGTAGAAGTTAGACAGGGTTGGGGTAGCAAGGGATGAGTCACTTACCAGCCTGCAACTTGCTCCTGAAGCAACTTTAGTTGAGATAGACACAAAAGCTGGAGTAACTCAGTGGATCAGACAGCATCTCTGGAGAAAAGGAACAGGTGACGTTTTGGGTGGAGCCACTTCGTCAAACTTTCCAGAGATGCTGTCTGAGTTACTCCAGCTTTTTGTGTCTATCTTCAGTTTAAACCAGCATCTGCATTTCCTTCCTACACAACTTTAGTTTAGTTTAGTTTAGTGTCACATGTACTGAGGTACAGTGAAGAGCTTTTGTTTCGTGTGAAGCAGTCAGTGGAAAGTGCACAGAACATGATAAAGGGAATAACGTGAATAACAGTTAGTACAAGATAAGGCTAGTAAAGTCCAATCAAAGATAGTCCAAGGGTCTCCAATGAGGTAGATAGTAGTTCTCTCGTTGTTGATAGGATGGTCCAGTTGCCTGATAACAGCTGGGAAGAAACTGTCCCTGAATCTGGAGATGTGCGTTTTCTGTGCTGTATCTCTAAACTCAATTAACTACACCTCATCACAGAGTAATGAGATAGTAGAAACAAAAAACTGTTGACACAACTATCTTTAATTTTACATTTATACCAAGCCACGCAGGTCACGGGGAGAACGTACAAACTCCGTACAGACAGCACCTGTAGTCAGGATCGAACCCGGGTCTCTGGCGCTGTAAGGCAGCAACTCTACCGCTGCGCCACCGTGCCGCCCTATTCCTCTTTGCAAGGAGTTCGCAATGCATATGATTCAGGCTGGAGTTTCAATTGCAGGCTCCTGAATGTGACCACAGGGTATTTAGCGATATGCAACATCATCTTTATTTTCGCTCGGTTTTGTGTCTTGGAATGCTGACATTTCAGCGAGGGCTATTGGAAAGCCCCCCTCCTCCTCCTCCCCCCCCCCTCCTCCTCCTCTCCTCCTCCTCCCCTTCTCCTCCCCACCCCCCCACCCTCCCAGTCTGAATCAGTAGTGGAGCAGGCCTCTGATAAGCAAGGCCAGGGTTCCCATCTCCCGTGCCCTCAAGCCCCTTGCTTCCCTTTTGTCCGCTGACGGCTCGGGTCAGAGCAGTGTGTTCTTCCCAGGCTCCCTGCGGCTTGCAGCTTATGCCTGGAGTGGCGCGGAGAGCACTCGATACAAAATGTTTTTATTTTCCTTTCCAAAGCTCCTTTAAGCCTCTGCTGCGCCTGTACAAAGCTGGCGTCCACTTGCCCGCGATCGGGCAAGGGCTGCCTGAAGAGCTGGCAAAACAGAGGGAAGAAAGAATTTAAATGACTATCGCTACCACTTGGTAAATGGACTTATCATAATTCCATCTTAATTGCACTTCCCCCTCAGATAAAAGAACCTCTCCATTAGGATTTCAGTCGGCTTTTTAATAGCTTTGCCATGAATGACTCCCTGTCATTGATGGAGGTTAGCCGGACAAAGCAGGTGTCTATTCAAAGATAGCAATTTTTTGTCCTCCGGTCTAATAATGCGGGAAAAAACCCCCAGATTAGCATGGCGATCTTGAAGCTGCTCAGTAAAGCCGTGATCTGTTTTACTTTACAATCAGGGATTCATAACTTTTACGCTGTTTACCACTTCTTCGTGGGCTTGTGGTTGGGAGAGATTCAGGGAGGACTCTCTAGCCCAGTTGAGCTTTAATAAACAAAATGTTTTCTTTAGTTTTATTTAGGTGTAGTTTAGAGATAAGGCGTGGAAACAGGCCCTTCAGCCCACCGAGTCCGCGCCGACCAGCGATCCCTGCACACCAACGCTATCCTACACCCACGCACACACTAGGAACCATTTACAACTTTACCCAAGCCAATTAGTCTACAAATCTGTACGTCTTTGGAGTGTGGGAGGAAACCGGAGCGCCCGGAGAAAACCCATACGGTTCACAGGGAGAATGTACAAACTCCGTACAGACAGCACCCGTGGCCAGGATCGAACCCCGGTCTCTGGCGGTTTGAGGCAGCAACTCTACTACTGCACCACCGTGCCACCACCCCCTCTCCTAGCCAAGGGTTTTAGCCCCACAATGGAGGCCATAGAGCGGACTCCTCGGTGTGTAAAGGGAGAGGGAGACGTGCATTCACCATCTCCCCTCAGTGCCGGAGAAGGTCCTGTTCACCTCGACAGCCACTCTGATACCTTCCCTCTTACAGTCCCTTGCTGCTTGTATGGTCAACCAACTCACAGCCAGATGTCACAACACGGTGGCGCAGCGGTAGAGTTGCTGCCTTACAGCGCCTGCATTGCCAGAGACCCGGGTTCATCCTGACTGCGAGTGCTGTTTGTATGGAGTTTGTACGTTCTCCCTCTACGTGGTTTTTTTCCCCCGAGATCTTCAGTTTCCTCCCACACTTCAAAGACGTACAGGTTTGTAGGTTAATTGGCTTGGTATAAATGTAAATTGTTCCTCGTGTGTTTAGGATAATGTTAATGTGCGGGGATCACTGGTCAGTGCGGGCCTGCGTTGAAGGGCCCGTTTCTGTGCTGTATCTCTAAACGCAACTAACTACACCCCATCACAGAGTAATGAGATAGTAGAAACAAAGAACTGTTGACACAACTATCTTTAATCGGATCTTATTAGACTTTATCTGCACTAAATGTCATTTCCTTTATCTTGTATCTGTACACTGTGGACGGCTCAATTATGGTCATGTTTCGTCTTTCCGCTGACTGGTTGGCATGCAACTAAAGCTTTTCACTGTACCTCAGAACATTTGACAATAAAATAAAGCTAAATTAAACACCAAAGATAGACACAAAGTGCTGGAGTAACTCAATGGGGTTGGAAGCAATGCTGTTTCTCTAACCTAAATTAAACTGAACTAATTAGCACCATCACATGATAATGGGACAATTTTGAGGGAATTTTGAGTTTAGTTTAGTTTAGTTTAGAGACACACAATTGAAATAAACCCTGGCCATCTAAATCCAAATCGAGCAGCTAACTCCCAGCTATCAATGATCTATTCTACATTTCCTTGAAACCTCATTCCCTTTGTCCCATTTTCACACCTAACACTTCCTTATCTATGCATCTCCCTCTCCCCTGACATCAGTCTGAAGAAGGGTCTCGACCCAAATCGTTGCCCATTCCTTCTCTCCAGAGGTGCTGCCTGTCCCGCTGAGTTACTCCAGCATTTTTGTGCCTATCTTCTGACCATCGATTACACTAGTTCTCCCACATTCTCATCCACTCCCCACACACTCAGGGCTTTTACTGAGGCCAATGAACCTATCAAACCCACACATCTTCAGGATAGGGGAGGAAACCGGAGCACCTGGAGGAAACCCACGCGATCACGGGGAGAGAGTGCACACTCCACCCTAAAGGTCTTGGACACTGTGAAGCAGCCACTCTACCAGCTGCGCCACCGTACAGCCCCAACATTCTGTTAGCTTTCCGGATCACTGGCTGTATCTGTTCACAATCTATTAGTATCTCACGTGCTGCAGTTTGCTAGAGTTGTGTTCATACATTTAAAGTTTTTAAACAAGTGTGGTCAAGATGGTCGACATCCAGACCAGGGAGATGAAGGGGGAAGTTTATCTGCCGGTGCAAAGACATTTCCATTCACTCGGCCACTGAGGCATCAGGTTCAAAACCATTGTACATTTTGATAAATAATAGGAGAATTATTCATCCTTTCAACCGTTCATATCTGCACCACCCTTTTGAAAGAGGGTTCCAACTCGTCTCGCTTCTCTGCATCTAATTATTGGAGCACATTTATTTACAGGTTTTATGTTGTTAAACAGAGACCAATCAATGTGAGTAACATAAAAATTGCAGGTGCGAGAGAATCAAGAGAGCCAGGAGTGTTCTTATTGTCAAACGTCCCAGACACAACTATTAAATTCTTACTTGCAGCAGCACAACAGAATATATCAACATAAAAGTGTAGGAAGGAACTGCAGATGCTGGTTTAAACCGAAGATAAACACAAAATGCTGGAGTAACTCAGCAGGACAGACAGCATCTCTGGATGGAGTTTCGGGTGGTGGTGGTGGTGGTGGTGTTTTGGGTCGAGACCCTTCTTCAGACCCTAGACGTCACCTTTTCCTTCTGTCCAGAGATGCTGCCTGTCCTGCTGAGTTACTCCAGCATTTTGTGTCTATCTTCGGTGTGAACCAGCATCTGCAGTTCCTTCCTACAGTATATGTAAACATACTACTCTGTAAACAATATAATAAATGAAAAAAAGGTTCAGGATGTATATATATATATATATATATATAACGAGAGATATAGACAATGATGTAGAGAGAAAAAGAACAATGAATGAAAGAAATGCAAAAAAGTATATATAAATAAATATATATATATGTGTGCGCGTGTGCATGTGTGTGTATATATATATATGTGTGCGCGTGTGCATGTGTGTGTATATATATATATGTGTGCGCGTGTGCATGTGTGTGTATATATATATATGTGTGCGCGTGTGCATGTGTGTGTATATATATATATGTGTGCGCGTGTGGATATATACACATATATATATAGATACTTTATACCTTTTTGCATATCTTTCATTCATTGTTCTTTACATCACCGTTTATATCTCTCATTTCCCTTATCCCTAACCAGTCAGAAGAAGGCTCTCGACCCAAAATGTCACCCATTTCTTATCTCCAGAGATGCTGCCTGTCTCGTTGAGTTACTCCAGCTTTTTGTATCTATATATACACACACACACATATATATATATATATATATACATATATATATATATATATATACACATAGACTCCTTCACCCCAAGTGCGTGAAGGAGAGATATAGGAGGTCCTTCCTTCCCGCTGCTGTGAGACTGCACAACCAGCACTGCTCCCAGCAGACCAGTCAACAATAACAGCTAAGAACACACAGAAAACTGATGACAATTTATGTATCTTTTATTTATAATGAATGATCTCTTGCTCTCTTGCTATCCACTTTGCTGCTGTAACACTGTAGATTTTCCCGGTGTGGGACGAATAAAGGAATATATTATTATTAAAACAAACAAACAAAAATAGTGCAAAAAGATAAAACCAAGTCTATGTAGTTTGGAGCTTATTTGTCATGTTCAATAGCCTGATGGTTGTAGGGAAGAAGCTGTTCCTGAACCTGGACGTTACAGTTTTCAGGCTCCTCTATCTTCTTCCCGATGGCAGTGGTGAAGTGAGTGTGGGGCCAGGGTGGTGTGGGGGTTTTTTGGTGGTGTGACGCCACCCCTCAGCTCCCGTGACATGTGATCTGACCCTTGGTGCTGTCTGTGCAGAGTTTGTACGTTCTCCATGTGACCACACGGGCTTCCTGAGTGCTCCAGTTTACTCACGTACCTCACGTTGGTCAGAGGGTGGTGAATCTGTGGACAGCTGTGGTGGTCAAGTCTTGCGGCACGGTGGCGCAGCGGTAGAGTTGCTGCCTTACAGCGATAGCAGCGCCGTAGACTCAGGTTCGATCCTGACTACGGGCGTCGTCTGTACGGAGTTCTCCCCGTGACCTGCGTGGGTTTTCTCCGAGATCTTCGGTTTCCTCCCACACTCCAAAGACGTACAGGTTTGTAGGTTAATTGGCTGGGCAAATGTAAAAAAGAAAATTGTCCCTAGGGTGTAGGATAGTGTTAATGTGCGGGGATCGCTGGGCGGCGTGGACTCGGTGGGCCGAAGGGCCTGTTTCCGTGCTGTATATCTAAATCAAAATCTAACAAAAAGTCAATGGATATTTTCAAGGCGGAGACTGACAAATTCTTGATTAGGTAAGTTCAACTTAGAGTGGTAGAGTTGCTGCTTTACAGCGAATGCAGTGCCGGAGACTCAGGTTCGATCCTGACTACGGGTGCTGCACTGTAAGGAGTTTGTACGTTCTCCCCGTGACCTGCGTGGGTTTTCTCCGAGATCTTCGGTTTCCTCCCACACTCCAAAGACGTACAGGTATGTAGGTTAATTGGCTGGGTAAATGTAAAAATTGTCCCTAATTGTGTAGGATAGTGTTAATGTGTGGGGATCGCTGGGCGGCACGGACTTGGAGGGCCGAAAAGGCCTGTTTCTGGCTGTATATATATGATATGATATATGATACCGCGGAGATAGGTCAGCCATGATTGAATGACGGAGTAGACTTGATGGGCTGAAAGGCCCAATTCTGTCCTAGAACTTATGAACTTATAAACCCCAAAGACGTGAGGGTTAGCAGGTTAATGGGCCATAGTGGCACAGTGGCGCAGCGGTAGAGTTGCTGCTTTACAGCGAATGCAGCGCCGGAGACTCGGGTTCGATCCTGACTACGGGCGCCATCTGTATGGAGTTTGTACGTTCTCCCCGTGACCTGCGTGGGTTTTCTCCGTGATCTTCGGTTTCCTCCCACACTCCAAAGACGTACAGGTATGTAGGTTAACTGACTGGGTAATATGTAAAAAAAATTGTCCCTAGTGTGTGTAGGATAGTGTTAATGTGCGGGGATCGCTGGGAGGTGGGGACTCGGTGGGCCGAAGGGCCTGTTTCCGCGCTGTATCTCTAAATCTAGTAAACACCCCTCAATGTACAGGCGAGTGATAGAATCCAGGGAAAGATGTTGGTTATGTGAGAAAAATAAAATGTGGTTAGTGCAAACAGGCGTTTGACAGTCAGTGTGCCGAAATACCTGCTGTAAGACGGTATAATTCTGAATGGATAGCATGCAACAATATAGTTTTTCAGTGTACCCAGTACACGTGACAATAAACTAAATTAATCTCAACTAAACTAAACTAACCGAAACATTTTATTCAGTATTGAGAAGGATGGCACGGTGGCGCAGCAGTAGAGTTACTGCCTTACAGCGTCAGAGACCCTGGTTTGATCTTGACTACGGGTACTGTCTGTACGGAGTTTGTACGTTCTCCCGGTGACCTGCGTGGGTTTTCTCCGAGATCTTCAGTTTCCTCCTGCACCCCAAAGACTTGCAGGTTTGGAGGTTAATTGGCTTGGTATAAATATAAATAGTGAGTGTCAGGTAGTGTCAATGTGCGGGGATCGCTGGTGGGCACGGACTCTGTGGCCAAAGTGACTGTGTATCTCTAAAACTAGAAAAATAAAAAAGAAGAAGATAGACATAAGGTGGTGGAGTAACTCAGCGGATCAGGCAGCTTCACTGGAGAAATGGAATAGGTGGCGTTTTGGGTCAGATCCCTTCTACAGATTAATTATTGTCATATAAACATTATTCCACCATGTTGTACTTCGTGGTCCAGTACCTGTTGTACCTTTAGTGACTCTGGACGGACCACAAGTACACGTGTATAAAAGGTTACAATGCTGGAGCTCAACTCCAGGCTGTTTATTCCGTGGTCATCTGGATCCAGAGTGACCGCCTAATCACCCCAATCACTTATATACACAGGCATACAAAGTAGTCCTTGGATACACAAAGTAGTCCCAGCAATATCACAACACTTCTTACAGGTCATCTTCCACCTTGGCAGCACCTACATTGAAGAGATGGCCAAGAAGATACACTAACACCTCTGCGACCTCAGGAGACTGAGGGAATTTGGCATGTCTCCAGAGACTCTTACAAATTTCCACAGATGCACCGTAGAAACGTACTGTTGAGTTGGTTTGAGAACAGCTCTGCCCAAGACCGCAGGAAATTGCAGAGAGTTGTGGATATAGTCCAGGTCCATCGCGCAGCCCAAACTCTCCACCGTTGACTCCAGCTACACTTCATGCTGCTGTGGAGAAGCAGCAAACATGATCAAAGACTCGTCCCACCCCGGTCATTGCTTCTTCTCACTGCTCCCATTGGGCAGAAAATCCAGACGTTTGAAATTGCACACCACCAGACTCAGGAATAGCTTCTTTCCTTCTGTTCTGACTTGGATGAAGGGATTAAAAGTACCATTAGCAAATTTTCAGATGATACAAAGCTGGGTGGCAGTGTGAGCTGTGAGGAAGATGCTATGAGGTTGCAGGGTGACTTGGACAGGTTGGGTGAGTGGGCGGATGCATGGCAGATGCAGTTTAATGTGGATAAGTGTGAGGTTATCCACTTTGGTGGTAAGAATAGGAAGGCAGAGTATTATCTGAATGGTGTCAAGTTAGGAAAAGGGGACGTACAACGAGATCTGGGTGTCCTAGTGCATCAGTCACTGAAAGGAAGCATGCAGGTACAGCAGACAGTGAAGAAAGTCAATGGAATGTTGGGCTTCATAACAAGAGGAGTTGAGTATAGGAGCAAAGAGATCCTTCTGCGGTTGTACAGGGCCATAGTGAGACCTCACCTGGAGTACTGTGTGCAGTTTTGATCTCCAAATTTGAGGAAGGATATTCTTGCTATTGAGAGCGTGCAGCGTAGGTTTACTAGGTTAATTCCCGGAATGGCGGGACTGTCATATGTTGAAAGACTGGAGCGACTAGGCTTGTATACACTGGAATTTAGAAGGACGAGAGGAGATCTTATCGAAACGTATAAGATTATTAAGGGGTTGGACACGTTGGAGGCAGGAAACATATTCCCAATGTTGGGGGAGTCCAGAACAAGGGGCCACAGTTTAAGAATAAGGGGTAGGCCATTTAGAACTGAGATGAGGAAAAACTTTTTCAGTCAGAGAGTTGTGAATCTGTGGAATTCTCTGCCTCAGAAGGGAGTGGAGGCCAATTCTCTGAATGCATTCAAGAGAGAGCTAGATAGAGCTCTTAAGGATAGCGGAGTCAGGGGGTATGGGGAGAAGGCAGGAACGGGGTACTGATTGAGAATGATCAGCCATGATCACATTGAATGGCGGTGCTGGCTCGAAGGGCCGAATGGCCTCCTCCTGCACCTATTGTCTATTGTCTATTGTTATCAGACTTCTGAACCGTCCTCCCTTAAGCTAGGGTACTGTCCAATTCACATCAAGCCCATTGCAGACATTGGACTTAGTCTGTGGAACTGATGCGCTACAATGCTGAGAACTCTATTCTGCACTCTGTATCATCCCCTTCACTCTCCCTATTGTACTTGAGTTTCACTTGACTGTATGGTAGCCATTGTCATTAGTTTATTGTCACACTTACTTTAGTTTAGTTTGGAGATACAGCGCGGAAACAGGCCATTCGGCCCACCAAGTCCGTACCAACCAGTGATCCCCGCACACTAACACTATCCTACACACACTAGGGACAATTTTTAAAATCATTCACACCAAGTCAATTAACCTACAAACTTGTACGTCTTTGGAGTGTGGGAGGAAACCGAAGATCTTGGGGAAAACACATGCCGTCATGGGGAGCACGTACAAACTCCGTACAGACAGTCGGGATCGAACCCGTGCTGGTCTCTGGTGCTGTAAGCGCTGCAAGGCAGCGACTCTACCGCTGCGCCACCGTGCTGCTCGAGGTACAGTGAAAAGCTTTTGTTGCGTGCTAACTGTGTATTATCCAATCTGATTGGATAGCATGAAGAACAAAGCATTTCACTGTACCTCAGCATTGCCTGACAATAATAAACTCAAACCTATAATCTCTGACATTGGATCCCAAAATACCCGATGTCTACAATTTCTGCAGCGGTGAGAAATGTCAATGAATCTCTTGCAAAGATTTACACATTTCATCCAGGAATCACGAACCTCTGACAGTGCAGCGTTCATTAAGTAACGCACTACAGAGTCCACCTCGATTATTGCACCAAAATCCCTGGTGTGGAATTTGAACTTGCAACCTTTGACTTAGAGATGAGAGTACCAATGCTGGCAGTGGGAGTAAGTAAACAACTGTTTAATTAGAGCCTATATTAAATCAGGTCCACTACACCCTTTGCTAATGGTCTAATTAAGCCTGTGTGGACTTTTGACAAATAAAGCAATATGTGGAACTGACGTCTCAATGAGTTAATTAGGACCAAACGTAACCATAATAATTGTATCTTAATAACATGACGATAGTGCAGTAACAAAGCTTCCAAGTCTGACAGCGGCTTCAAATCCCAAGGAGGTTATAAAAAGTAGGTACAAGAAAAACGGACAGGCACAGAGAAACAGAACAGATCGGGAGATTGCGAAGTGTTGTGAGATGCTGTGAAGCTGGTGACTGGGAGGTTGAACAGCAAACTCATCTATCCTCAGGAAGAAACGCTGCAGATGTACTCAAGGTTGCTGGAAAGGCCCTACAGATCACCAGCACCTTGCTCAGTGCTGACAGAAAAGGCCGTGTGTTTTGGTTTGTGCTTTGAAGGAGGTTTTCTTTCTCTCTCATGCCTTCTGATGCTAAAAGCCGCAGCAGAAGGTGCAGGTGGGAAAAGCCTGAGTTTGCTTCTGTTGTCAGAATGAGTCTGTGGCACCTGGGAAAGTTAGAGACAGAAAGTTCCCAAGCCTTGGAATAAAGGATTAGATTGTGAAAGCTTGCAGTTTCACAAGGCAATGCTGATTGCATGGATTGTACAAACTCTCAGAAGCCTAAAAAATGGGACATATATATGAGTGTATATATAGGAGGGACACACATACACACACACTATGTGTGTGTGTGTGTGTGTGTGTGTGTGTGTGTGTGTGTGTGTGAGTGTATGTGTATGTATACGAGCTTGCTGTTTTTTATATACGTCTACGTGTGTGTGTATATAAAATAGCAAACTCATATACATACATATACATATACATACATACACATATACATATACATATACATATACACATATACATATACACTATATATATATATATCTACACATATTTACATATATATACCCACACACTGTAAATATATAGATAGTATCCATATATCTCTCTCTATCTATATATATACATATATGTGTGTGTGTGTGTATATATATATATACCTATATATATATTTGTGTTTATATGTGTGTGTGCGCATATATATATGCATGTGTCTGTGTCACACACATAAGTATACGTACATCTACACATTATATTTATATATGGGTATGTAGCGACCATAGAGAATGGTCCAGGTCGTCGAACCCTCGGATTGGCCAGCGAGGTCACGTGGGAACGCGACCATGGGGATTGGTCCAGGGAACGACATCGTTGATTGGCCAGCGATGTCATGTGCGCGTTTGGCGCCCGTTTGAGTCAGTTCGGCGAAGTCTTCAAGGAAGACAGTAAGTTTGTAATGGTTGTCCTGTAACTTGTTGTTTAACTCTGTATTCGTGTATTGCGGCTGCAATAAACTTCGTCTACAACTAACGAGTTTCGGACTCGCCATATTGGTGACCCCGAACGTGATCTGGACGATCACCGACTGAGCAGGAACCCGACGCCTCGTTGACGATGACCGAGCAGGGCACACCGGAGTCAAGCGCGGCAGGCGTTCATCTTCCGTTATTTTGGACGTACGCACCGCAAGCTTGGTTTATCCACGCCGAGGCTCAATTCCATATAAAGAAGGTGTCGGACGAATCCACGAAGTACTTCTACCTCGTCAGCGCTCTATCGCCGGACACAACCAAGCGCGTGATGCGGTTTATCGTAAATTCACCTGCGGAAGACAAGTATGAAGCCATGAAGAAGGTATTAATGCGAACCTTCAGGTTTAATAAGCATGGTGGTGCGGCAAAACTTCTGCACCTACCGGAGCTTGGAGACCAACTGCCTTCCGTCCTCATGGCCGAAATGATGATGCTAGCCGGTGAGCATACGGATTGCCCGATGTTTGAACAGGCATTCCGCGAGAAACTTCCCGAGGATGTCCGACTGCTGCTTACGGATTGTTCTTTTAAGGACCCCGAAGCATATGCAGCGAAAGCGGACGCGCTCATAGCGGCAAAAAACAAGGCAAGTGGTTCAATCAACAAAGTCTCGACATCGGTGACCACGCCACAGCGACGGCAAGATGGCGCCACGTCTCCCGCCAATTCTCCGAAAGCCCGCCAAAAAGATCCGCACAAGCGCGGCTGGTGCTATTATCACCTACGATGGGGTAACGAATCCCGCAACTGTCGTTTGCCTTGTACTTTCGCGGGAAATGCCTCGGCCGATCGTACATAGGGGCAGTTACGATTGGCCAGAACCGGCGCCTCTATGTCCATGATCGATTCACGGACACAGAATTTTTGGTCGACACGGGAGCCATCGTCAGCATAGTGCCGCCGACCGACCTCGAAACCAGATTGGGTAAGACAGGTCCCACTCTCATCGCGGTTAATGGCAGCCCAATTCGCACTTTCGGTACACGGAAGATGTCCCTTGTGTTAGGCCTCCGCACGTACGAATGGCCATTCATCATAGCCGACGTCAAACAAGCGATCCTGGGCGCAGATTTTCTCTGGGCTTTTTCACTGGTTCCTGATGTCCGCGGTAACGACCTCCGACCCTCCGCCGAAGATGAGCACGTCGCTCCGACAATCGCCTCCTCGCCCAGCCCTACCGTCCAGGCCGTCGTCGCGGCCCCCGACTCGTATGCTGCGATTCTGGCAGAGTTCCCAGAGCTGCTCGTCCAACGTTTTGACGCACCTTCGGCTAAGCACGGTGTGGTCCATCACATCCGCACCGAAGGCCCTCCCGTTTTCGCTCGGGCCAGGAGACTACCGCCAGACAAACTGGTGGTGGCAAGGGCGGAGTTCAGGAAATGGGAATTGTCCGTCAGTCTGACAGCCCGTGGGCCTCGCCGTTACACATGGTCTCCAAGGCATCTGGGGGGTGGAGGCCATGTGGCGATTATCGGCGTCTCAATGCTGTCACCACGGCTGATCGCTACCCCATACCGCACCTACAGGACTTTTCATCTGGGCTGGAAGGAGCGGTGGTGTTTTCCAAAATCGATTTGGTGCGAGGATACCATCAGATTCCGGTGCGACCGGAGGACATACAAAAAACTGCAACTATTACTCCGTTCGGGTTGTTTGAATGGTTGCGTATGCCTTTCGGTTTAAAGAACGCGGCACAGGCTTTCCAGCGACTGATGGACCTCGTGGGCCGGGGTTTACCCTTTTTGTTTATTTATTTAGACGACATCCTGGTAGCCAGCCCCTCAGTGCAGGAACACCAGGCCCATTTGCGGACCGTGTTCCAGCGGCTCCAAGACCACGGGCTCATTATCCAACCCTCCAAATGTCAATTCGGCCTGCCCGCTCTCGATTTTCTAGGGCACAGAATTACTCCTGCCGGCGCCGCCCCTTTGCCCGAGAAGGTGGAGGCTATCCGGGCTTTTCCCAGGCCCACCACAGTAAAAGGGCTGCAGGAGTTCGTAGGCATGGTTAATTTCTACCATAGATTCGTTCCGGCAGCGGCGCGAGTCCTGCGCCCGCTTTTCCAATGCCTTGCAGGGAATCCGGTAGAGTTGTTGTGGTCCCCGGCCGCAGAGTCGGCTTTTACGGCAGCTAAGGCAGCCTTGGCAGACGCCACCATGTTGGCCCATCCGAGCCCCTCCGCCCCCACGGCCCTGACGGTTGACGCCTCTGACGTGGCGGTGGGTGGGGTTCTGGAGCAGCAGGTTGGTGGCCGTTGGCAGCCTTTAGCGTTTTTCAGCCGGCAACTAAATTCGGCCGAGCTGAAATATAGCGCATTTGACCGAGAGCTTCTAGCTCTCTATTTAGCTGTCCGTCATTTCAGGTATTTCCTCGAGGGCCGCCCATTTGTGGCATTTACGGACCACAAGCCATTAACATTTGTTTTTTTGAAATTGTCTGACCCATGGTCGGCCCGCCAGCAGCGGCACCTGACTGCTATCTCCGAATTTACCACAGATGTCCGTCATATCGCGGGTAAGCTTAATGCCGTTGCTGACGCCCTGTCTAGACCTGCTTTTCCCCCTATTTCGGCGGTGGACTGCGAAGTGGATCCCCAGGAGCTCGCGGAGGCACAGCTCCTGGCGGATACCGTTTCGACGTACCAGTCCACCACTTCGGGATTGAAGTTGGCCCAGGTAGCTTGTGGGTCGGAGGGCACGAAAGTCTGGTGCGATGTTTCTCTTCCTCGTCCTAGGCCGGTAGTACCGCCCTCCCTTCAGCGCCGGGTTTTCGATGCCATTCATGGGCTGGCGCACCCGTCCATCCGCTCCACCTCTGCCTTGGTGGCAGCGAGGTTTGTCTGGCATGGCCTGCGGATACAGGTAGCGGGGTGGGCACGTTCCTGCGTGCCCTGTCAGACCGCTAAAGTCCAGCGCCATGTCCAGCCCCCCGTACAGGATTTCGAAGTCCCGGCTTTTCGTTTTTTCCACATCCACGTGGATTTGGTCGGGCCTTTGCCTTCCTCCCGGGGCTACACCCACCTCCTAACGGTGGTGGATCGGTTCACCCGGTGGCCAGAGGCTTTCCCATTGTTTGATATCTCGTCAGCGTCTTGTGCTAGGATTTTGGCCCTTCATTGGGTAGCTCGTTTCGGGGTCCCGGCAGTTATTACAACTGACAGAGGGCCACAGTTCACTTCGTCCCTCTGGGCCGCGCTGGCGGAACTGTACGGGTCCAAATTACAACCCACAACTGCATATCACCCCCAGGCAAATGGACTCGTAGAAAGGTTCCACCGCCAACTTAAGGCGTCCCTCTGTGCAAGGCTTGAAGGCCCAGACTGGGTAGACCAACTCCCTTGGGTTCTTTTGGACATCCGGACTGCTCCTAAGCCAGATCTCGGTGCGTCGTCCGCAGAGCTAGTATATGGCTCGACCCTTCGAGTACCCGGAGATCTGTTTCCGGACCCTTCAGCCCTGCTCCCTACAGTCCCATCAGCGTTAGCATCTCTCCGGGAACGGGTGGGCTCCCTGGCTCCAGTGCCGACTTCACGTCATGGGTGTCCCATGGTACATGAACTGTCTTCCCTGAAGGACTGCGAGTTTGTTTTTTTGCGTAAAGATGCCCATCGCGCCCCGTTGCAGAGGGTCTATCAAGGGCCGTTCCGGGTTTTACGTAAGGGAACGGCTACTTTCACCTTAGACATGGGCGGCAAGCGTGAACTCGTCTCGGTGTCCCGGCTCAAACCTGCCCATTTGGACCCGGATCAACCAGTCCTGGTCGGTCAAACCCCTAGGAGAGGCCGACCTCCGTTAGTTCCGCCCAGTCCAGAAACCCCCGTTCCGTCAGTTCCTCCAGGACCCCCCGTTTCGGCAGTTCCTCCAGGACCCCCCGTGCCGGTAGTTCCTCCAGAACCTCTCGTGCCGGCTGTTCCACCAAGTCCGGAACCTCCGGCTCCTGTGGTTCCGGCTGTCCCTCTCCGTACCCGTTATGGTCGCGAAATACGGCTCCCAGCTAGGTTCCGCACCTCGGGTTCTGGGGGGGGTCATGTAGCGACCATAGAGAATGGTCCAGGTCGTCGAACCCTCGGATTGGCCAGCGAGGTCACGTGGGAACGCGACCATGGGGATTGGTCCAGGGAACGACATCGCTGATTGGCCAGCGATGTCAGGTGCGCGTTTGGCGCCCGATTTAGCCAGTTCGGCGAAGTCTTCAAGGAAGACAGTAAGTTTATATTGGTTGTCCTGTAACTTGTTGTTTAACTCTGTATTCGTGTATTGCGGCTGCAATAAACTTCGTCTACAACTAACGAGTTTCGGACTCGCCATAGGTATACATATACACATAAATATATATATGAACATCGACTTCTCCAACTTTAGATAGTTCCTCTGTCCCTCCCTTCCCCTCCCCCTTCCCAGATCTCTCTCTATCTTCCTGTCTCCACCTATATCCTTCCTTTGTCCCGCCCCCCTGACATCAGTCTGAAGAAGGGTCTCGACCTGAAACGTCACCCATTCCTTCTCTCCTGAGATGCTGCCCGACCCGCTGAGTTACTCTAGCATTTTGTGAATAAACACCTTCGATTTGTACCAGCATCTGCAGTTATTTTCTTATATTTCTTTTACTATCCAAAAGTCTATTCAATGCCACTGTCTGCACCACCAACCCTGGCACTGCGTACCAGGCACTCTCCTTAGATTTTGTCCCTTTCACCATGAACTCTGGTATCTAGGGTGGTGGATCTATGCAATTCTTTGCAACAGAAGGCCGTGGAGGCCAAGTCAGTGGATATTTTTAAGGCAGAGATGGATAGATTCTTGATTAGTGCGAGTGTCAGAGGTTATGGGGAGAATGCAGGGGAATGGGGTTAGGAGGGAGGGCTAGATCAGCCATGATTGAATGACGTAGTAGACTTGATGGGCCGAATGGCCTAATTCTACTCCTATCACATATAACAAAAACATATAACATATATAACATATAACAACTACAGCATGGAAACAGGCTTGTCCGGCCCTACCAGTCCACGCCGACCATTCTCCCTGACCTAGTCTCATCTACCTGCACTCAGACCATAACCCTCCAATCCCCTCCTATCCATATACCTATCCAATTTACTCTTAAATAATAAAATCGAGCCAGCCTCCACCACTTCCACTGGAAGCCCATTCCATACAGCCACAACCCTCTGAGTAAAGAAGTTCCCCCTCATGTTACCCCTAAACCTTTGTCCCTCAATTCTGAAGCTATGTCCCCTTGTTGGAATCTTCCCCACTCTCAAAGGGAAAAGCCTACCCACGTCAACTCTGTCCGTCCCTCTCATAATTTCACAAATGATATTATGACTCTATTAACTTACATGTCCGTATAACTCATTATCACCTAGTCCACAGCCAACAATGGACCATTGTGGACTCCGCCTTTCTCTGATCGTCATTGGTTTTTACATATGTCATTCATTTGTTCAAAAACTCTACATCGCTGCCTATATCTCTTGCTTCATTCCCCCCTGACTCTTGGTCTGAAGAAGGGTCTCGACCCAAAACATCGCCTATTCCTTTTCACCAGAGATGCTGCCTGACGCGTTGAGTTACTCCAGCTTCACAGTGTCGATCTTTTGGAGTACTGATACGTGGCTGTCAGGTCAAGTCACCCACCACAAGTGGTAACACATCATTGATGTTGCCAGGACCCGAGGGTGTGAGCTACAGGGAGAGGTTGAGGAGGCTGGGACACTATTCCTTGGAGTGCAGGAGGATGAGGGGTGATCTTATAGAGATGTATAAAATCATGAGAGGAATAGATCGGCACAGAGTCTCTTGCCCAGAGTAGGTGAACCATGGACCGGAGGAGTTTAAAGTGAAGGGGAAAAGATTTAATAGGAATCTGTGGGGTAACCTTTTCACACAATGGGCGGTGTGTGTATGGATCGAGCTGCCAGAGGAGGCAGTTGAGGCAGGGACTATCCTAACATTTAAGAAACAGCTAGAGAGGTACATGGATAGGACAGGTTTGGAGGAATATGGGCCAAATGCGGCAGGAGGGACTAGTGTAAGCTGGGACATGTAGGCCGGTGTGGGCAAGTTGGGCTGAAGGGCCCTGTTTCCACACTGTATCACTCTGTGACTCTGTGATTAAACGGTACTTTAGGATGTTTGGATGCCATGAAAGATATCTCAATAAGCCAGGGAACGAAAGGGTGAAGATTGCTGGAAAATCAAAGAGGAGAGAGACCCTGACTAATTTCCCTTTTCCATTGCCAAGGACACCAAGGCAGATTTCTACTTGTATGCCTGCTTAATACAATATTTGAATTAAATGTGACATTTCTAAACTGATTAAACTTCATGGGTTTAAATGTCACTTGAATGTCTGAGTGTGATACTGGCTGCTAACATGTTTGGAAGAAGGGGACAATATAAATATATTTATGTGCTTTAAAGGTTTTGTTTGCTAGTATTCCTTGTTGAAGATTTCCTTATTTTTGCATTGAATTACTTAAAAGTTGAGGCACAGAAAATGGCCGATCAGCCCATACGGACTGTGGAAATGGCATCCATTTTTAGTTTAGTTTAGTTTAGCTTAGTTTTGTTTAGGTTAGAGATACAACGCGGAAACAGGCCCTTCGGCCCACCGGGTCCGCACCGACCAGCGATCCCCGCACATTAACACCATCCTGCACACGAGGGACAATATTACATTTATACCAAGCCAATTAACCTACAAACCTGTACGTCTTTGAAGTGTGGGAGGAAACCAAAGATCTCGGAGAAAACCCATGCGGTCACGGGGAGAGCGTAGAGACTGCATACAGATAGCGCCCGGGCCTCTGGCATTGTAAGCGCTGTAAGGCAGCAACTCTACCGCTGCACCACCCTATCCCCTTAAATACATCAATTCCAAACTATGTATTTTAGTTCGTTCACTTGCTGTATGTATGGCTTGCAGCTCATCCATTCTTTCGTACGACATAAGGAATATTCAATGATCTAATCCTTCTCACCGATACAGACTCCCTCTCCGACTCCAGATTCACTAAATCTGCATTTCTAAGGACAGCATATTGACCATCTTATTTTTAATTCATTCATGAGATGTAGGCATTGCTGACAAGACCAATATTTATCACCTATCCTTAATTTCCCTTGCTAGACTATTTCAGAGAGTAGTTAAGGGTTTAATGCCTTGAAATCCATCCCTGGTCGATAGCACTAAATGCATTATATAGTGAAGACACCACATTGTTCTCCACTGCCGATGTTCAGTTCCATCGAGTACTTTGCTCAGCCACTGTGAGGCTGAATTTCCAGCACTTATAATTGGAGATGAATTTCTGTACAGATTACATTTGGTTTTGAGTTATATCCAAGTTAAATCTAGTAAGGATGACAAGTTCCATTCCCAAAAGGCAGATTGAATAGAATATTCTTTTATAAGATTCCGACAAGTTTATGACGGTCATTTATAAAATGGGCTTTTTTTACTCCGCATTCATTTAATTAATCCTTTGTTTAGTTTAGTTTAGTGTAGAGATACAGCGCGGAAACAGGCCCTTTGGCCCACCGAGTCCGCACCGACCAATGGTCCCCGCGCATTAACACACACTAGGGACAATTTTAGATTTTATACCAAGCCAATTAACGTACAAACTTGTACGTCTTTGGAGTGTAACCGAAGATCTCGGAGAAAATCCACGCAGGTCACGGGGAGAACGTACAAACTCCGTACAGACAGCACCTGTAGTCAGGATGGAACCCGGGTCTCTGGCGCTGCCAGTGCTGTAAGGCGGCAACTCTACCGCTGTGCCTACACTAGCATTATCCTAAACACTAGGGAGAACTTACAATTTTACCAAAGCCAAATAACTTGCAAACCTGTACATTTTTACTTTTTCGTTTAGTCTTACAGCATGGAATCAGGCTCTATGCCATAAGCATAACCTACAAATCGGTACGTCTTTGGAATGTGGCCCTTCGGCCCAACCTGCCCACACTGGCCAACATGTCCCAGCTACACTGGTCCCACCTGCCAGCAATTGGTCCATATCCCTCCAAACCTGTCCTATCCATGTACCTGTCTAACTGCTTCTTAAATGTTGGGATAGTCCCTGCCTCGACTACCTCATCTGGCAGCTTGTTCCATACACCCACCACCCTTTGTGTGAAATTGTTACCCCTCAGATTCCTATTAAATCTTTTCCTCTTCACCTTAAATCTATGTATCCCTATGTTATCACCTCTTCCACAGCCAACAATGGATCATTGTGGGCTCCAAACTGTCTTTGGTCATGGGTTTTGCTTGCCTCTGAAACATTCTGTACCTTTTCATACCTCTAGTTTCCTTCTCCTCGGAAGAATGGTCTGGACATTCACCTCACTTCAGCAGATCAAGATCCGGGTGTATTTTCTGATGGCCATCATCACTAAGTAAGATGCCACCCATTTTAGTTTAGTTTGATTTAGAGATACAGCGCAGAAACAGGACCTTTGGCCCACCGAGTCTGCACTGGCAAGTGATTCCCGCACATTAACACTATCCTACACACACCAGGGACAATTCTACATTTATGCCAAGCCAATTAACCTGCACGTCTTTGGAGTGTGGGAGGAAGCCAAATATCTCAGAGAAACCCACGCAGGTCCCGGGGAGAACGTACGAACTCCGTACAGACAAGCACCTGTAGTCGGGATCGAACCCGGGTCTCTGGCGCTGTTAAGGCGGCAACTCTTCCGCTGCACCAGCTTGCCACCTGCAAATTGATCACGCTGAATTGTTGTTGAGCAGTCGACTCAGCCACCTCTGTGTCTGTGTACAGTGATCAACAACCCAGGACATTGATCACAAGTTTGGAAGGCAAGGGAGAATGAGCGAGGGAGAAACAAGGGGTAGTGGGCGATTGAGAGTGTGGGAGGGGCAGCAAGCCCTTGTGGAAATGATTGCTTAGTGAATGCAAAGAGGATGGAAGCTCGGCACCACAATGTAGGGTGGTGAATAAAACATCAAATCAAGTTAAACAAAAGTGAACAGGAATCAAACCACTGGGCAGGTCACTTTTCGTCCTATTTGATGCATTGAGGAGCTGACAGCTGGTATTTTGCATTAGCAACTATTGATTTTCGAGTCAGCCTGTGAAAAAAACACCAAAAAAAATTAATGGGGAGCTGTTTCTCGTCAATCTAAGGTATAACTACACAATTATGCAACTCCCAAGTTTGCCTGCCTCTCCTGGAATTAGCAGGCAGCTCCCGGATATCCTTCCTCTGACAATTATACGCAAACTCTGGGAAATAGTTCCCCTACCTGGAAGAGTATTTGATGCTTTTGGGTCTATTTAGAGAAGCAAGGTTGTGTAGGAAGAATGTTCAGGAAGGAACCAAAGGTAGCCACAAAAGGCCGGAATAACTCAGCGGGACAGGCAGCATCTCTGGGGAAAAGGAATAGGAGACATTTTGGGTCAAAACCCTTCTTCAGACAACCGAAGGAGGGTCATGACCCCCTAACGTCACCTATTTCTTTTCTCCAGAGATGCTGTCTGACCCGTTGAGTTACTCCAGCTTTTTGTGGCTATAACTTTTTTTAATTAAAAAAAGAACTCCGAAGAACAGGGAAGGAAGGGGTGATGAAAATACTTCAGAGATGCAGCACAGAAACAGGCCCTTCGGCCCACCGAGCCTGTGCTAACCAGCCATCCAGCACTAGCATCTAGACCAGTACACTAGCACCATCCTACACACTAGGGATGATTTACAACTTTACCAAAGGCAATTAACCTAGAAACCTGTACATCTTTGGAGTGTGGGAGGAAACCGGAGCACCCGGAGAAAACACACGCGGTCACTGGGAAAATGTACAAACTCTGTGCAGACAGCACCCATAGTCAGGATTGAACTGGGGTCTCTGACATGGTAATACAGCAACTCTACCGCTGCGCCACCATGTTGCCCTACTGCAGATGCTGGTTTATACCAAAGATAGACTCAAAATACTGGAATTACTCAACGGGTCAGGCAGCATCTCTATTATTGCTGGCTTGTTTTTTATGTGTACGTATGTGTGCATGTATATATGTGTGTGTGTGTGTATGTGTGTTTGTGTGTATGTGTGTACATGTACAGGTGGCGTTTTGGGTCCTGATTGAAGAAGGGTTCCAACCCAAAACGTCACCTATCCATTTTCACTGGGGATTCTTGCTATTGAGGGCGTGCAGCGTAGGTTTACTAGGTTAATTCCCGGAATGGCGGGACTATCATATGTTGAAAGACTGGAGCGACTGGGCTTGTATACACTGGAATTTAGAAGGATGAGAGGAGATCTTATCGAAACGTATAAGATAATTAAGGGGTTGGACACATTAGAGGCAGGAAACATGTTCCCAATGATGGGGGAGTCCAGAATAAGGGGCCACAGTTTAAGAATAAGGGGTAGGCCATTTGTCATCTGCACTGGGACCAGGACAATTACATTTTTACTTTCACCACGGTTTGACAGGCAAATTAAATGCAACAAAACAACAAATAAATATACAATCAATTATTAGTTATTCTCGGTAAACCTTAAACGTTGCGAGAGTACCTTCGTCAGGTACCTCCTCCGGCAGCTCGTTCCATACACCCACCACTCTTTGTGTGAAAATGTTACCACTTAGGTTCCTATTAAATCTTTCCTCCCTCACCTTAACCCTATGTCCTCTGGTTCTCGATCCCCTTACTCTGGGCCAGGAGGTTTACCCAAACTATTCCTCTCATGATTTTGTACACCTCTATACGATCGCCCCTCAACCTCCTGCGCTCCAAGGAATAGAGTCCCAGCCTACTCAACCCGTCCTTATAGCTCAGGCCCTCAGTCCAGGCAACATCCTTGTAAATCTTCTCTGCGCCCTTTCCAGCTTGACGACATCTCCATTAAACTTTCCCCTCTCACCGTATAGCTATGCCCTGGACAAAAGGTTCTGACTGTCTACCCTATTGATGCCTTCGATGATATGAGCTGCCTTCTTCAGGCAGCGGTTCATAAAAACATAGAAACATGGAAAATAGGTGTTGGAGTAGGCCATTCGGCCCTTCGAGGCATTGCTGAACATCTAAAATCAGTACCCTGTTCCTGCTTTCTCCCCATATCCCTCGATACCTATAGAGCCCCGCGATGTTGGGAAGATCAATACCTGTCAATGTCAACCACTTTCTGTGGCCGCCAAACTAGACCGGGATGCAACCAGTCAATATACTCTCCACTCTACACCTGTGAAGGTTCGAAAGAGTAACTGGCGATGTGCCATAAAAAAGTTCAAGAAAATGCCTTTCAGGAAATTTGGGATGGACAATAAATGAACAGAGGCAGGCATTCAAAGCACTGAAACAGAGCCTAATGAGTGCAGAAATCCTTGGATATTATGATCCAGCTGCACCAACAAGAGTCATAGCAGATGCTGGTCCGGTCGGCTTGGGAGCAGTGTTGGCACAGACACATGCAGATGGACCCAGAATCATAGTATATGCCAGTTGATCTTTAACCAGCGAGGAGAGAAGGCATTCTCAAACAGAGAATGGAACTAGTTCGAGTGGCGAGTGGAGTGCCGCAAGGCTCGGTGTTGGGGCCGCAACTATTTACCATATATATTAATGATTTGGATGAAGGAATTAGAAGTAACACTAGCAAGTTTGCGGATGACACAAAGCTGGGTGGAAGTGTGAACTGCGAAGAAGTTGCAGGGTGACCTGAACAGGTTGAGTGAGTGGGCAGATGGATGGCAGATGCAGTATAATGTAGATACATGTGAGGTTATCCACTTTGGCGGCAAAAACAAGGAGGCAGATTATTATCTCAATCAGGTCAGGTTAGGTAAGGGGGAAGTGCAGTGAGACCTGGGTGTCCTTGTACACCAGTCACTGAATGTTGTCGTGCAGGTAAAACAGGCAGTGAAGAAAGCTAATGGCATGTTGGCATTCATAACGAGAGGATTTCAGTATAGGAGTAAAGAGATTCTTCTGCAGTTGTATATGGCCCTGGTAAGACCACATCTGGAGTATTGTGTACAGTTTTGGTCTCCTAATTTGAGGAAGGACATCTTTGTAATTGAGACAGTGCAGTGTAGGTTCACGAGATTGATCCCTGGGATGGCGGGACTATCATATGAGGAAAGATTGAAAAGACTAGGCTTGTATTCACTGGAGTTTAGAAGGATGAGAGGGGATCTTATAGAGACATATAAAATTATAAAAGGACTGGACAAGCTAGATGCAGGAAAAATGTTCCCAATGTGGGGAAGTCCAGAACCTGGGGCCACGGCCTTAGAATAAAGGGGAGGCCATTTAAAACTGAGGTGAGAAGGAACTTTTTCACCCAGAAAGTTGTGAATTTGTGGAATTCTCTGCCACAGAGGGCAGTGGAGGCCAAATCACTGGATGGATTTAAGAGAGAGTTAGATAGAGCTCTGGGGGCTAGTGGATCAAGGGATATGGGGAGAAGTTGGGCACAGGTTACTGATTGTGGATGATCAGCCATGATCACATTGAATGGCGGTGCTGGCTCGAGGGGCCAAATGGCCTCCTACTGCACCTATTTTCTATGTTTCTATGTTAAATGATGCCCAGATCCAGGAAAATGAATGTAAAAAATAATGCATAGCTATGGGGTTAAAGGTGAGCAAAAATGAGATTCTTTAAGACACTTTCTTTAGTCATACAGTCATACAGCATGGAAGCAGGCCCCTCGGCCCAACTTGCCCATACCGGCCAACATGTCCCATCTACACTAGTCCCAAAAGTCTTTATTTATTTTAGAGACACAGCGCGGAAAAGGGCTCTTCGGCCCACCGAGTCCGCACCGGCCAATGATCCCCGCACATTAACACGACCCTACACACACGAGGGACAATTTTACATTTATACCAAGCCAATTAACCTGCAAACCTGTGCGTCTTTGGAGTGTGGGAGGAAGCTGGAGATCTCAGAGAAAATCGACGCAGGTCATGGGGAGAACGTACAAACTCCGTACAGACAACACCCGTAGTCAGGATCGAACCCGGGTCTCCAGCGTTGTGAGGCAGCAATTAAAAACATAGAAACATAGAAAATAGGTGCAGGAGTAGGCCATTTAACCCTTCGAGCCAGCACCGCTATTTAATATGATCATGGCTGATCATCCAAAATCAGTTCCTGCTTTTTCCCCATATCCTGTGATTCCGTTAGCTCTAAGAGCTAAATCTAACTCTGTTGAAAACATCCAGTGAATTGGCCTCCACTGCCTTCTGTGGCAGAGAATTCCACTGATAGTCTACCAATTCTACCAAAGTGTAATCGCCGAGAGCAGATTCCAAGGCTGAAGTTGCTAGCGTCTTTGTATTCTACCGCTGCGCCACCGTGCCGCCCATGACCAAATATAAACCGTCACGCAGCAGTTCATGTCAGGCCACGAGTTTAAGTGAGAGTTAGATTTAGCTCTTAGCGCTAAAGGAATCAAGGGACATGGGGAGAAAGCAGGAACGGGGTACTGACTTTGGATGATCGGCCATGAACATATTGAATGGCGGTGCTGGTTCGAAGGGCCGAATGGCCTACTCCTGCACCTATTTTCTATGTTTTTCTGTTTCTACATCAAATTGCGGCAACAAAATAAACAAATTGAGTTAAAAATCCAGTTGCACCTGTTGATTGAGACGTCGTAAACAATTCAAATGCTCTATTTGGATGAATTTGATTGTCTCCATTAAATAATTAAGGAAATGATGTCAATACAACAGCAGCCAGTTAGAGGCTGAGAAAATATCTGTTACAACTAAGTCTCCCAATTATCCACCTCCCTGGTGCTCTGAGAAACATATAGTTGGAGGTAAAACTGCCGGCAATTGCCAGGATAGTTTATGTAAGCCTCGTGAGGCCAGTAATAGCTGGTGTTAAAGACCTGGCTGCAGGGAGAGATGGAGGGCTGAGTGAAACACACATCCCCATGCGTGCCACCAGTTGGAATAAAACGTGGCTACTTTTCTCAAAGCTTGAGCAGCTGAAGGGTGAGACAGGGAGATCATACCCTCCAGCACCAGAGAATTTAAACTGGTGTGAAGGCATCGCACTGAGTCACATGGTGGCGCCACGGTAGAGTTGCTGCCTCACAGTGCCAGGAGACCCGGCTTCGAGTGCTGTCTGTGCGGAGTTTGTACGTTCTCCCCGTGACCCGCGTGGGTTTTCTCCGGGTGCTCCGGTTTCCTCCTGCACTCCAAAGACGTGCGGGTTTGTAGCTTAATTGAAATTGCTTTACCTGCATTGACTTCAAACGAGGTTGAGTTTCTAACTGGCAAATGCGTTTCATTTTTAGAAGGTGCCGATCCACAAACCTGATTCGCTTATGTCTCGAGAAACAAGTGGAGTTTCTCTTCCCGTGTCCAAATGGCATCGTCCCCATGGCTCATAGCAATTAGGAAGGTTGGATTTGTTCATTGAGGGGTTGTAATGCAGTGAAATACTGTGAAATACCCAGGAAGGCAACAGCAACCTCTGCCTTGAAATCTGCTCTCGGTGATAACCCTTCTTTAAGCTGCTGAACATCTTTCAGTACTTCCACCGCCTGATGAGAAATCTGTCTGTGTCCTTCTAAACCTGTCCTATCCATGTATCTGCCTTTGGGAGGAGGCTTCAAACTGAGGACGGCACGGTGGTGCAGCGGCAGAGTTGCTGCCTTGCAGCTCTTACAGCACCGGAGACCCAGGTTCGATCCCGACCACGGGTGCTGTCTGTACGGAGTTTGTACCTTCTTCCCGTGACCGCGTGGGTTTTCTCCGAGATCCTCGGTTTCCTCCCACACTCCAAAGGCATACAGGTTTGTAGGTTAATTGGCTTGGTGTATGTCCCTAATGTATGTAGGATGTGTGGGGATCGCTGGTCGGTGTGGACTCAGCGGGCTGAAGGGTTTGTTTCCACGCTGTATCTCTAAAACTAAAACAAAAAAAAACTAAAGACTCATTTGGCCCTGCAGATGCAGAGAAAAGATTAAACGTAGACTTTAGACAACGCGGAAACAGAGATAACTATGCCATTAGAAGAAGGGTCTTGACCCAAAACATCACCTATTCCTTTTCTCCAGAGATGCTGCATGACCCGCTGAGTTACTCCAGCATTTTGTGTCTACACTACGATCTTGCTGTATTTGTCGTATCTTCGACCATTATCTTGTTGTATTTTGGAGGGTGTTTGGGTGATCAAATTGTGTGCTGCTGTTCCAACTGTCCATAATTTGATGTACTTGACTGTAAAGGGCTTTGGGAATTTATAAGGTCATAAAAGGAACCGAAATAAGAGCTAGATTAGCTCATTTCATCGCGCCAGCTGTTCACAGTAGGGTTGCTAATAACGAAGTCTAGCGTTTAAGTCTTTCCAGAGGTTCCTTGCTGTAGAGGAGGCATAAGGCCAACAGGTGCAGACAGGATGAAGGCCAAAGATGATGGCCCCTCTTTCCCCTTTTCCAATGGCTTGTCAACGCTGGCAGCGCCTTGTTCTGAATAATGATCCATTAGCTAAGACACCAGATGGTCCCCTCACCTCAGCAAGGTAGGAGAGGACAAAGCAATAGAATGATTTTTAAAAGTTGGTCGGCGTGCTTGAATCTGTTCTACAAAATACGCTATGTGATGTATTGTTTTACATAATGTAAAACGCAGCACTGTGGCACAGCGGTAGAGTTGCTGCTTTACAGATCTTTCAGCGTCAGAGACCCAGGTTCAATCCTGACTACGGGTGCTGTCTGTACGGAGTTTGTGTACGTTCTCCCTGTGACCTGCATAGGTTTTCTCTGAGATTTTCCGTTTCCTCCCACACTCCAAAGACGTGCAGGTTTATAGGGTCATTGGCTTGGTATGAATGTAAATTGTCGCTAGTGTGTGCAGGATAGTGTTAATGCGCGGGGATCGCTGTTCATAAGTTCATAATTGATAGGAGTAGAATTAAGCCATTTAGCCCATCAAGTCTTCTCTGCCATTGAATCATGGCTGATCTATCTCTCCCTCCTAACCCCATTCTCCTGTCTTCTCCCCATAACCCCTGACACCCTGACAATTCTTAAGGGATTGGACAGGCTACATGCAGGAAAAATGTTCCCCATGTTGGGGGAGTCCAGAACCAGGGGTCACAGTTTAAGACTGAGAGTTGTGAATCAGTGGAATTCTCTGCCACAGAAGACAGTGGATGCCAATTCACTGGATGTTTCCAAGAGAGAGTTAGATTTAGCTCTCAGGGCTAACGGAATCAAGGGATGTGGGGAGAAACCAGGAATGGGGTACCGATTCTGGATGATCAGCCGTGATCGTATTGAATGGCGGTGCTGGCTCGAAGGGCCGAATGGCCTACTCCTGCACCTATTTTCTATGTTTCTATGCTTCTATGTTTCTAACCGTGGGCCGAAGGGCCTGTTCCGGGCCGTATCTCTAAACTAAACAAAATAAATAATTCCTTTTGCTTCCAGAAAGTATTATAATTGACTATCAAAGATTGCAATCTGGAAGAGAATGCTGCACAGATTGCATCATTGATAGCTCTGAGACTCAGAAAGTATCTTTTTTTGGTGTTGTTGACAGCCAGGTGCAAGAATGCAACAGGGATGGAGCATCATATCCATCCATCCAGCACTTCTTGTAAATATGCCTTCAGACCAGCCTCCGAGATTGTGTGGGTAATTGGCCTTCATTTGCCAACAGTTTTGTTTTCAAATTAACTTTCCCAAGGAATTCCCACTGCAATGAGTGTATCAATTTGTTGACAAACTAATGGAAACAATTCCTTCCTTCTGTTTCGCTGGAAGAATGTAATTCGGAGTGAATTAGCATTTAGACAATAGACAATAGACAGTAGACAATAGACAATAGACGCAGGAGCAGGCCATTCGGCCCTTCGAGCCAGCACCACCATTCAATGTGATCATGGCTGATCATTCTCAATCAGCACCACGTTCCTGCCTTCTCCTCATACCCCCTGACTCCGCTATCCTTAGGAGCTCTATCTAGCTCTCTCTAGAATGCATTCAGAGAATTGGTCTCCACTGCCTTCTGAGGCAGGGAGTTCCATAGATTTACAACTCTCTGACTGAGAAGGTTTTTCCTCATCCCCGTTCTAAATGGCCTACCCCTTATTCTTAAACTGTGGCCCCTTGTTCTGGACTCCGCCAACATTGGGAACATGTTTCCTGCCTCTAACGTGTCCAACCCTTAATAATCCTATGTTTCGATAAGATCTCCTCTCATCCTTCTAAATTCCAGTGTATACAAGTCTTATTCCTACCACCAAAGTGGATAACCTCACACTTATCCACATTAAACTGCATCTGCCATGCATCCACCCGCTCACACAACCTGTCCAAATCACCCTGCAACCTCATAGCATCTTCATCACAGTTCACACTACCACCCAGCTTTGTATCATCTGCAAATTTGCTAATGGTACTTTTAATCCCTTCATCCAAGTCATTAATGTATATTGTAAATAGCTGCGGTCCCAGCACCGAGCCTTGCGGTACCCCACTAGTCACTGCCTGCCATTCTGAAAGGGACCCATTTATCCCCACTCTTTGGTTTCTGTCTGCCAACCAATTTTCTATCCATGTCAGTACCCTACCCCCAATACCATGTGCTCTAATTTTGCCCACTAATCTCCTATGTGGGACCTTGTCGAAAGCTTTCTGAAAGTCGAGGTACACCACATCCACCGGCTCTCCCCTGTCAATTTTCCTAGTTACATCCTCAAAAAATTTCAGAAGAATAGTCAAGCATGATTTCCCCTTCATAAATCCATGCTGACTCAGAATAATCCTGTTACTGCTATCCAAATGCTCTGCAATTTTGTCTTTTATAATTGACTCCAGCATCTTCCCCACCACTGATGTCAGATTAACTAGTCTACAATTTTCTGTTTTCTCTCTCCCTCCTTTCTTAAAAAGTGGGATAACATTAGCTACCCTCCAATCCACAGGAACTGATCCTGAATCTTAGAACATTGGAAAATGATCACCAATGTGTCCACAATTTCTAGAGCCACCTCCTTAAGTACTCTGGGATGCAGACCATCAGGCCCTGGGGATTTATCAGCCTTCAGTCCCATCAGTCTACCCAACACCATTTCCTGCCTAATGTGAATCTCCTTCAGTTCCTCCGTCACCCTAGGATCTCTGGCCACTAGAACTGGGAGATTGTTTGTATCTTCCTTAGTGAAGACAGATCCAAAGTACCGGTTCAACTCGTCTGCCATTTCCTTGATTCCCATAATAAATTCCCCTGCTTCTGACTTCAAGGGACCCACATTTGCCTTGACTATTTTTTTCCTCTTCACATACCTAAAAAAGCTTTTACTATCCTCCTTTATATTATTGGCTAGTTTACCCTCGTACCTCATCTTTTCTCCCCGTATTGCCTTTTTAGTTATCTTCTGTTGCTCTTTAAAAGATACCCAATCCTCTGGCTGCCCACTCTTCTTTGGTATGATATACTTCTGCTCTTTTATTTTTATGCTGTCCTTGACTTCCCTTGTCAGCCACGGGTGCCTCTTACTCCCCTTAGAATCTTTCCGCCTCTTTGAGATAAATTAATCCTGCAACTTCTGCATTATTCCCAGGAATACCTGCCATTGTTGTTCCACCGTCTTCCCTGCTAGGGCCTCCTTCCAGTCAAATCTAGCCAGCTCCTGCCTCATGCCTCTGTAATCCCCTTTGCTATACTGTAATACTGGCACTTCTGATTTTCCCTTCTCCCTCTCAAAATGGCGGCACTGCCCTAGCAGCTGCCGCTCACCTGCGGTCCATTTGTCTTTGTGTTTTTGTTGGTTTGTTTGGTCTTAATTGTAGTTGTGATGTGGTGTTTTTGTGTTTGTGTGCTGTGTGTGTATGTGGGGGGGAGGGGGAAACTGTGACATTGTGAATATGTGTCCCTTCAGAACGGAGACCCGACCTTTGTTTTCTGGGCCGTGTCTCCGTTCCTGCTGCGGCCTACCATCGGCCCAACTCCTGGAGCTGTCGGCCTCCAGGGCTCTGGTTCGCGGAGCCCGCGGATTGGACTTACCACCACCGGAGCCGGCCGACTTCGGAGGCTGCGGGTGCGGCTGCGACTCGCCTTAGGCTCGGGCCGCGTGGATGCCGACATCGGGAGCTCCAGCAGCGGCAGCGTGTTCGCCCGCCCCGGATCGCGGGGCTTGGGGCGCGGACATTTCACCGTCCGGCGCGGCCTAGGATGGCCGCGGGATATTTCTCTGCTGGGCGGGGGCTTCAATGTCGGGAGCCACGACCGCCCCGACGTGCAACAACAGCGGCAGCGACAGCGACAGCGTGTTCGCCCGCCCCGGATCGGACTTGTCATCGGCGGAGCCGGCCGTCTTCGGAGGCTGCGGGAGTGGCTGCGACGCGACGCGCCTTAGGCTCGGCCCGCTGTGGACCGTCCGGTGCGGCCTGCAACCACAACAACCTGGCTGCGGGCGAGGACAGCGGGAGAAGGGAAAGACATTGTGGCCTTCCATCACAGTGAGGAGAGAGAGGACTGGAGGAGACTCACTGTGATGGATGTTTCTTTGATGGATGTTTCTTTTTTGTGTGTTTTTTTGGGGTTGGGTGGTTTGAGTGCCTGTTTGATGTTTTTATTGTTGGACTGTGTTTTTGGGGGTTTTAGGGTGTGTGATTTGAATGCCTATTTAATGCTTCTATTGTTGGACTGTGTTTTGGGGGGTTTTTGGGGTTGGGTAATTTGGGTGCCTGTTTAGTGCTTTTATTGTTGGACTGTGGGTGATTGAATTAACATTTTGTTCAAGATGGCCGCGCCGTTGTGTTTGGCTGCCTGCCACTATGTTTCTTTTTTTTCCTAGTCAGATGTGCAGCACTTTGGTCAACGTGGGTTGTTTTTAAATGTGCTATACAAATAAATTGACTTGACTTGACTTGACTCAATTTGTAGAGTAGCCAATAATATAAAGGAGGATAGCAAAAGTTTTTTTAGGTACGTGAAGAGGAAAAAAATAGTCAAGGCAAATGTGGGTCCCTTGAAGACAGAAGCAGGGGAATTTATTATGGGGAACAAAGAAATGGCAGACGAGTTAAACCGTTACTTTGGATCTGTCTTCACTGAGGAAGATACACACAATCTCCCAAATGTTCTAGGGGCCGGAGAACCTAGGGTGATGGAGGAACTGAAGGAAATCCACATTAGGCAGGAAATGGTTTTGGGTAGACTGATGGGACTGAAGGCTGATAAATCCCCAGGGCCTGATGGTCTGCATCCCAGAGTACTTAAGGAGGTGGCTCTAGAAATAGTGGAAGCATTGGAGATCATTTTTCAATGTTCTATAGATTCAGGATCAGTTCCTGTGGATTGGAGGATAGCAAATGTTATCCCACTTTTTAAGAAAGGAGGGAGAGAGAAAACGGGTAATTATAGACCAGTTAGTCTGACATCAGTGGTGGGGAAGATGCTGGAGTCAATTATAAAAGACGAAATTGCTGAGCATTTGGATAGCAGTAACGGGATCATTCCGAGTCAGCATGGATTTACGAAGGGGAAATCATGCTTGACAAATCTACTGGAATTTTTTGAGGATGTAACTAGGAAAATTGACAAGGGAGAGTCAGTGGATGTGGTGTACCTCGACTTTCAGAAAGCCTTCGACAAGGTCCCACATAGGAGATTAGTGGGCAAAATTAGGGCACATGGTATTGGGGGTAGGGTACTGACATGGATAGAAAATTGGTTGACAGACAGAAAGCAAAGAGTGGGGATAAATGGGTCCCTTTCGGAATGGCAGGCAGTGACCAGTGGGGTACCGCAAGGTTCGGTGCTGGGACCCCAGCTATTTACGATATACATTAATGACTTAGACGAAGGGATTAAAAGTACCATTAGCAAATTTGCAGATGATACTAAGTTGGGGGGTAGTGTGAATTGTGAGGAAGATGCAATAAGGCTGCAGGGTGACTTGGACAGGTTGTGTGAGTGGGCGGATACATGGCAGATGCAGTTTAATGTAGATAAGTGTGAGGTTATTCACTTTGGAAGTAAGAATAGAAAGGCAGATTATTATCTGAATGGTGTCAAGTTAGGAGGAGGGGGAGTTCAACGAGATCTGGGTGTCCTAGTGCATCAGTCAATGAAAGGAAGCATGCAGGTTCAGCAGGCAGTGAAGAAAGCCAATGGAATGTTGGCCTTCGTAACAAGAGGAGTTGAGTATAGGAGCAAAGAGGTCCTTCTACAGTTGTACCGGGCCCTGGTGAGACCGCACCTGGAGTACTGTGTGCAGTTTTGGTCTCCAAATTTGAGGAAGGATATTCTTGCTATGGAGGGCGTGCAGCGTAGGTTCACTAGGTTAATTCCCGGAATGGCGGGACTGTCGTATGTTGAAAGGCTGGAGCGATTGGGCTTGTATACACTGGAATTTAGAAGGATGAGGGGGGATCTTATTGAAACATATAAGATAATTAGGGGATTGGACACATTAGAGGCAGATAACATGTTCCCAATGTTGGGGGAGTCCAGAACAAGGGGCCACAGTTTGTGAATAAGGGGTAGGCCATTTAGAACGGAGATGAGGAAGAACTTTTTCAGTCAGAGGGTGGTGAAGGTGTGGAATTCTCTGCCTCAGAAGGCAGTGGAGGCCAGTTCGTTGGATGCTTTCAAGAGAGAACTGGATAGAGCTCTTAAGGATAGTGGAGTGAGGGGGTATGGGGAGAAGGCAGGAACGGGGTACTGATTGAGAGTGATCAGCCATGATCGCATTGAATGGCGGTGCTGGCTCGAAGGGCTGAATGGCCTACTCCTGCACCTATTGTCTATTGTCTATTGTCTATAAAACTTATCATATTGTGATCACTGCATCCTAATGGCTCTTTTACCTTGAGTCCCCTTATCAGATCAGGTTCATTACACAACACTAAATCCAGATTTGCCTTCTCCCTGATAGGCTCCAATATGAGCTGTTCTAAGAATCCATCTCGGAGGCACTCCACAAACTCCCTTTCCTGGGGTCCAGTACCAACCTGATTTTCCCAGTCTACCTGCATGTTGAAATCTCCCATAACCACCATAGCATTACATTTGCGACATGCCAATTTTAGCTCTTGATTCAACTTGCACCCTATGTCGAGGCAACTGTTTGGGGGCCTATAGATAACTCCCATTAGGGTCTTTTTACCCTTCCAATTCCTCATTTCTATCCATACTGATTCTACATCTCCTGATTCTATGTCACCCCTTGCAAGGGAGTGAATATAATTCCTTACCAACAGAGCGACCCCACCCCCTCTGCCCACCTGTCTGTCTTTTCTATACGTTGTGAACCCCTGAATATTCAGTTCCCAGCCCTGGTCCTCTTGTAGCCATGTCTCAGTGATTCCCACAACATCATACTTGCCAATGTCTAACTGAGCCTCAAGCTCACCCACTTTATTTTTTATCAAGTCTACTATGCCATTCAATCATGGCTGATCTATTTCTCCCTCCTAACCCCATTCTCCTGCCTTCACCCCATAACCCATAACCAACTATCAAACTCCGCCTTACAAATATCCATTGATGTGGCCTCCACAGCCTTCTGTGGCAAAGAATTCCACAGATTCACCACCTCATCTCCTTCCTAAAAGAACGTCCTTTAATTCTGAGGCTATGACCTCTGGTCCTAGACTCTCCCACTAGTGGAAACATCCTCTCCACATCTACACTATCCCAGCCTTTCACTATTCTGTATGTTTCACACTTTTGCCCATAACCTTTTGATGCACAGGTAGGAGAGACACAGTGACCAAACAGACTTGGTAGGTGGGCGCTGTTGTCAGATTAAACTTGTTCTGATGCCGAACACTGTCAAAAGGGCCACTAATTCTATCTGTGTGCAAACAGCCTGTCAGCGTGGTAAAAGGAAAAATAGTTAATATTTCAATGGCTGAATGGTTGTATATTGTCACCTGTACTGAGGTACAGTGAAATAGTTTGCGTAGTTAGTTCGTTTAGTTTGCACTCCCATGTACCAAGGAACAGTGAAAAATATTTATTGCGTGCTCACCAGTCAGCAGGAAGATTCTACAGGATTACAATCGGGGCATCCAAAGTGTACAGATATGTGATAAAGAGAATAACGTTTAGTGCAAGATAAAGCCAGTAAAGTCCGAATATAGATAGTCCGAGGGTCCCCTTTGAGATCGATGGTAGCTCAGGGCTGCCCTCTAGTTGTTGATGGGATGGTTCATTTGCCCGATAACAGCTGAGAAGAAACTGCCCATGAATCTGGAGGCTTGTATACACTGGAATCTAGAAGGATGAGAGGGGATCTTATCGAAACGTATAAGATTATTAAGGGGTTGAACAAGTTAGAGGCAGGAAACATGTTCTCAATGTTGGGGGAGTCCAGAACAAGGGGCCACAGTTTAAGAATAAGGGGTAGGCCATTCAGAACGGAGATGAGGAAAAACTTTTTCAGTCAGAGAGTTGTGAATCTGTGGAATTCTCTGCCGCAGAAGGCAGTGGAGGCCAATTCTCTGAATGCATTCAAGAGAGAGCTAGATAGAGCGTTTAAGGATAGCGGAGTCAGGGGGTATGGGGAGAAGGCAGGAACGGGGTACTGATTGAGAATGATCAGCCATGATCAAATTAAATGGTGGTGCTGGCTCGAAGGGCCGAATGGCCTACTCCTGCACCTATTGCCTATTGTCTATTGTGTGTGTTTTCACACTTCTGTACCCCTTGCCTGATGCCAGAGGGGAAAGGCGGGAGTGACAGGGATGAGACTGGTCCTTGATGATGCTGCTGGCCTTGCCGAGGCAGTGTGAAGAGTAGATGGAGTTAATGGAAGGGAGGTTGGTTTGTGTGATGGTCTAGGCTGTGTCCACAACTTAGGTTGTGGTTGTCTACAATGTCCATCAACGTGTTAGGTTGGGACCCGTCTTCAGTCTGATTGTAGAAGAGCTGCAGATGCTGAGCCGAAGGGCCTGTCCTGTGCTGTACTTTTTAAAGTTCTAACGACTGATGTATATAGACCTCCAAAGTATCTTAGGTGTTCCACTGTTCCTGGCTTGTTAATCACTTAGAAGCTACAAAGTTCTGTTCCTTTGTTTTAAAGTCTAAACATAGAAAATAGATGCAGGGGTAGGCTATTCGGACCTTCCAGCCAGCACCGCCATTCAATATGATCATGGCTGATCATCTAAAATCAGTACCCCCATTCCTGCCCCATATCCCTTGATTCCATTAGCCAAGAGCTATATCCAACCCTCTCTTGAACATATCCAGTGAATTTGCCTCCACTGCCTTCTGCGGCAGAGAATTCCACAGATTCACAACCATCTGGGTGAAAAAGTTTTTTCTCATCTCAGTCCTAAGTGGCCTACCCCTTATTCTTAAACTGTGACCCCTGGTTCCCCTAACATCAGGAACATTTTTCCTGCATCTAGCCTGTCCAATGCCTTAAGAATTGTATATGTTTCTACAAGATCCCCTCTCATCCTTTTAAATTCCAGTGAATATAAGCTCAGTCGATCCATTTAATCTAAAGCTGATTAATTTCTATTTGGCAATATATTAATACTTCTGATCAGAATTGTCAAAGATATAGCATATCACTTCCTTGTGCTCCACTCGGCTGCACGCCCATTTCTCTCCTTCCCCTTCTCCCTCCCTCCACCCCTCTCCAAACGTATTCCTTCCTCTAGCTTCACACTCCATGCCTCTGCTGCCCTGAACTGACCATCAAAGACTTTTTCATCACAGCCCTTTGTCCAACATCTGTCAAAACACCCCCCTCTCACATGTGCCCACCTATCACTCACCAGGCTTTGTCCCGCCCCCCCCCCCCCACCTCCTTTCCAGTTTCTTCCTGCTACTGCAATCAGTCTGAAGAAGGGTCCCGACCCAAAGCGTCACCTATCCACATTCAGAGATGTTGCCTGACCCGCTGAGTTACTCCAGCACTAAAAATATTTCCAGTTAACCGACTTTTACCAGAACCGGAAGAAGTGAACTTTGTAGCAGGTCATGAACACATATGGAAGAGGGGTGGTACGTAGAAGGGGGGGGGGGGTCGGGGGGAAGGGAAAGTAAGGACGAGCTGGGGATGTTTGTCATAGTGTATCGTTTACTCTGGCTTTGGGGCTCGATCACTGGACTAGGACATTTTTCACTTGGATAGGAGAGATAAAAGCAGGCACGAAAACTGGATGTGAGGATCAAGTGTGGAGTTTATGAGGAAGGACTAAAAAGAACTACCGAAGGTAGACACAAAAAGTTGGAGTTACTCAGCGGGTCAGGCAGCATCCCTGAATAAAAGGAATAGGTGACATTTCAGGTCGAGACCCTTCTTCGGACTGAGAGTCAGGGGAGAGGGAATCGAGAGATATGAAAAGGTACATAGAACAAATTAATGAAAGGTAAGCATAAAGACAGATCAAAGCCAACAACGATGGTCATGGAAAGGTGGAGCCCACAATGCTCCATTGTTGGCTGTGGGGAAGTGATACAAAGTGATATCAACAGTGAAACTAGTAGATAGACACAAAAAGCTGGAGTAACTCAGCGGGACAGGCAGCATCTCTGGAGAGAAGGACACTTCGGGTCGAGGCCCTTCTTTAGCTTTTTGTGTCTATCTTTGGATTGAACCAGCATCTGTATTTCCTTCTTACACAGTAAAACTAGTAGGATGACTAGGGTGGCAGAGGCACAGAGAGAGAGGGGATGCAAAGGGCACTTGAAGTTTAGTTTAGTTTATTTTAGTTTAGAGATAGATCATGGAATTAGGCCCTTCGGCCCACCGAGTCCACGCCCACCAGCGATCCCCGTACACTAGCACTACCCTACACACACGAGGGACAATAGATAATAGATAATAAACAATAGGTGCAGGAGGAGACCATTTGGCCCTTCGAGCCAGCACCGCCATTCAATGTGATCATGGCTGATCATTCTCAATCAGTACCCCGTTCCTGCCTTCTCCCCATACCCCCTGACTCCGCTATCCTTAAGAGCTCTATCTAGCTCTCTCTAGAATGCATTCAGAGAATTGGCCTCCACTGCCTTCTGAGGCAGAGAATTCCACAGATTCACAACTCTCTGACTGAAAAAGTTTTTCCTCATCTCAGTTCTAAATGGCCTACCCCTTATTCTTAAACTGTGGCCCCTTGTTCTGGACTCCCCCAACATTGGGAACATGTTTCCTGCCTCTAACGTGTCCAACACCCTTAATAATCTTATACGTTTCGATAAGATCTCCTCTCATCCTCCTAAATTCCAGTGTATACAAGCCAAGTCACTCCAGTCTTTCAACATATGACAGTCCCGCCATTCCAGGAATTAACCTCGTAAACCTACTCTGCACGCCCTCAATAGCAATAGTTGACAATTTACAACCCTTACCGAAGCCAATTAACCCACAAACCTGCACGTCTTTGGAATGTGGGAGGGGTCCGGAGCACCCGGAGAAAACCCACGCGGTCACGGGGAGAACATACAAACTCCGTACAGACAGGACCCCGTAGTCAAGTCTCTGGCGCTGTCGGGCAGCAACTCTACCACTGCGCCATCGTGTCGTCCTAGTAAGACTAATAATAATGGATCCAGGGAAGTGGGAGTTTGTTTTTGTTCCAATATTGATGCAACAAACTTGCCAACAAAAGGCTGAAGAGAGGGTGTGAGAGAGGTCGTAAGAGAGTCACGGAGCAAGACTAAAGGAGAGTCAGAAGAAGAAGCTACAGAAAAGGTCATGAGAGAGGCTACAATAAGAGATTCTGGAAGACACATCAGATCCACATTGGGTCTCAAAGGTATCGATTGGTCGGGCACTTCAGCTCAACTTGGCCTGCTGATGGAATTCTTTCAGAGCCGTTCACAATGTTTTGTAACATCAGTATTTAGATAGAAACAGAATCCAGTGTAAGATAGCCAGTGTAAGACAGTGGTGAGTCCTGTCACCAATGGCGCAGCGGTGAAGCTGTTGCCTTACAGCGCCAGAGACCCAGGTGCTGTCTGTGCGGTGTTTGCACGTTCTCCCCGTGACTTGCGTGGGTTTTCTCCGGGTGCTCCGGTTCCCTCCCGCACTCCAAAGACGTACAGGTTTGTTGGTTAATTGGCCTGGTTTTCGAGCTGTATCTCTAAACGAAACTATGGGGAGAAGGCAGGAACGGGGTACTGATTGAGAATGATCAGCCATAATCACATTGAATGGTGGTTCTGGCTCGAAGGGCCGAATGGCCTCCTCCTGCACCTATCGTCTATTGTCTCAACGAAACTAAAGCAGCAGTTTCTGTAGGTGAGACAGAGGTGCACCTGCACCTGCTCCAACCTCATCTGCTGCATTCAGTGTTCCCGATGAGGTCTACTGTACATCGGAGAAACTGAGTGTAGACCAGGCAACCGTTTTGCCGAACACTTGTGCTCAGGCCGCTAAAGCCCATTGGATCCCCAGCTTGCTAACCATTTAAAATCCCCTTCTGCCTTTCCCATTCCCACACTGACCATCCTGCCCTGGGCCGCCTCCATTGCCAGAGTGAGGCCACACGTAAACTGGAGGAACAGCACCTCGCATTACACTTGTGTGTCTTACAACCGAATGGTACGAACATTGAATTCCTCAAGGTTAGGGAACGAACTGACAAATAACAGCCCACTTCTCCCGTGCAGGACGGAACAGCATACGCTGGTTTACACCGAACACAGACACCAAATGCTGAAGTTACTCAGCGGGTCAGGCAGCAACTCTGGAGAAAAGGAATAGGTGACGTTTTGGGTTGAGACCCTTCTTCAGACTGAAAATCATGTAGGGTTGCCAACTGTCCCATATTAGCCAGGACATCCCGTGTTTTGGGCTAAAATGGTTTGTCCCGTACTGGACCGCTTTGTCCCGTATTAGGCCCGGGGGGCCGCTGTAGGCCCGGACACTGTAGGCCCGGACAGTGTAGGCTAACGGAGTGTTTTCGGGGAGCGGGGCCGAGTGTAATAATATATTCCTTTATTCGTCCCACACCGGGGAAATGTACAGTGTTACAGCAGCAAAGTGGATAGCAAGAGAGCAAGAGATCATTCATTATAAATAAAAGATACATAAATTGTCATCAGTTTTCTGTGTGTTCTTAGCTGTTATTATAGACAATAGACAATAGACAATAGGTGCAGGAGTAGGCCATTCAGCCCTTCGAGCCAGCACCGCCATTCAATGCGATCATGGCTGATCACTCTCAATCAGTACCCCGTTCCTGCCTTCTCCCCATACCCCCTCACTCCGCTATCCTTAAGAGCTCTATCCAGCTCTCTCTTGAAAGCATCCAACGAACTGGCCTCCACTGCCTTCTGAGGCAGAGAATTCCACACCTTCACCACCCTCTGACTGAAAAAGTTCTTCCTCATCTCCGTTCTAAATGGCCTACCCCTTATTCTCAAACTGTGGCCCCTTGTTCTGGACTCCCCCAACATTGGGAACATGTTATCTGCCTCTAATGTGTCCAATCCCCTAATTATCTTATATGTTTCAATAAGATCCCCCCTCATCCTTCTAAATTCCAGTGTATACAAGCCCAATCGCTCCAGCCTTTCAACATATTGTTGACTCATCTGCTGGGAGCAGTGCTGGTTGTGAAGTCTCGCAGTAGCGGGTAGGAAGGACCTCTTATATCTCTCCTTCACGCACTTGGGGTGAAGGTGTGCTTGCCGAACGGAGGTTGCATAGCAACCCGCCTCCCGGCCCGGGCGACCGTCATTGGTGGAGAGAGAGCATTGGTGGCCGCTGGCTGGGTGAGGTCACGTGGGGAGCGGGCAGTGATGTCACCTTTTGTCCCTTATTTGGGAGTTAGAAAGTTGGCAACCTTAGAATCAAGGGAGAGGGAAACTAGAGGTTTGGAAAGGTACAGAATAAATCAGAACTGGCACCGATGACCAAGGAAAGGTGAAGCCCACAATGGTTCATTGTTGGCTGTGGAAGAGGTGATAACAAAGGGGAAACAAACCGTGAAACGTCCATGACGACTTTGGTGGGAGTGGGGGGTCGGGGGAGGGGGCGGAGAGAGAGGGGTTGCAAGGGTTACTTGAAATTAAAGAATTCAATATTCAGTCCTGTTGGGTTACAAGCTGCCTAAGCGAAATATGAGGTGCCGTTCCTCCAATGTGCATGTGGCCTCACTCTGACAGTGGAGGAGGCCCAGGACAAAAAGGTCAGCATGGGAATGGGGAGGGGAGTTATAATGTTCAGCTACCGGGAGATCGTGTGGGCCAAGGTGCACTGTGCGTAGGTGTTCAGCGAAACGATCGCCCAGTCTGCGCTTGGTCTCGCCGACGTATAGGAGAGGCCCCACTTCTCCTTCCCTTTTTCACCCCTCTCTTCCCAGCAAAGATACTAGAGGAGCAAGATAGACCACTCGACCCTAAAAACCGTAGTATGTCATGACGCCATTTTAGTGGGCAGAAACTTGCAGAGACATTCTAAAAGAAAAATAACAAAAATCTGTGAATTGATAGATGAGATATATTCTGCATTTTAATGGAATCATCACACATACTGTTCCCCCAAAACACTGATTACACTGCGAGAGGCATAACGAACGGTGGGTTTTGCCTACCAAATTGGCGGACGTTACGCTCCTTTGGGATTTCAGCGACCCCCGTACAGGAACATTATACTACACACCAGGGAGAATTCACAATTTACAGAAGCCAATTAACCTCTTGGCCTTGGTAAAATATGACTCATCCACTCTGAGTTTGCTCATACTTTCGTGCTGACACATTGTTCAATTTGTTACATTTCAATGAAAGCATAGAAAGGAGAGATAAATATCAATCATTAACAATTCTAAATGTTTTCAGTTTGGTTTTCAGTAACATATTTTAGTGTAGAGATACAGCGCAGAAACAGGCCCTTCAGCCACCGAATGATCCCCGCACGCTAACACAATCCTATACACACACTAGGGACAATTTTACAATTTTAACAAGCCAATTAGCCTAACAAACCTGCACGTCTTTGGAGTGTGGGAGAAAACCGGAGCACCCGGAGAAAACCCACGCCGGTCACGGGGAGAACGTACAAACTCCATACAGACAGCACCCGTAGTCAGGATCAAACCCAGGCCTCTCGCGCTGTAAGGCAGCAACTCTACCGCTGAGCCAGCGTGCCACCCCTGACTGTTTGCCTGAAATAAAATATTTTCTATCTCACCCACCGAAAACGGAAAGTTGTTGTAAACTTTCATTCTCCCAGAAAACCAATTATGGGAAGGATGTGGTGGCTTTGGAGAAGGTGCAGTAGAGGTTTACAAGAATGTGGCCTGGATTCAAGGATAGTTGTTGAAAAGAGAGTTTGGACAAACTCGGATTCTTTTCTCTGGAACACCGGAGAATGAGGGAAGACCTGATAGAAGCATACAACATTGTGAGAGGCATAGATAGAGTAGATAGTCAGAGCCTTTCACCAGGAAGGACTTGTCAAAAACAAGAGGGCATAGCTTTACAATAGACAATAGACAATAGGTGCAGGAGGAGGCCATTCGGCCCTTCGAGCCAGCACCGTCATTCAATGTGATCATGGCTGCTCATTCTCAATCAGTACCCCATTCCTGCCTCCTCCCTATATCCCCTGACTCCGCTATCCTTAAGAGCTCTATCTAGCTCTCTCTTGAATGCATTAAAGTAAGAAGGGCAAAGTTTAAAGGAGACTAGACCAAGTGGACCCGTTAGGCCCAAACCTCTCCTACATTGGTGCAGCACCCTCTCGTCCCCTCCTCCACTCTGCCCCCCCTCCCTCCCTCCCTCCCTCCGCCCTCCCCTTCCTCCCCTCCCTCCTTCCCCCACCCTCCTCCCCCCCTCCCCCTCCCCTCCCCTCCTCTCCAATCCATCCCCCTCAACCCCCCTTATCCCTCCCTCCCCCCACCCCGCACCCTCCCTCCCCCTCCCTCCCTCGATAGATTTAAACTCTAAAATGTGAATAACTTAAAAAATATAACGCCGATTTCAATGAAACTTCTTCCATTAGCACCAAAGGGACGAATGTGAGTAAGGTGGGCCTAAAATTGTTGCGCTAGTGCTGTTTTGGCTGTAGTTCAGGAACAAACAAACAAACAAACAAACAAACGAGAGTTTCAGTATATAGATGCACATGGCAAAAAAAGACACAGAGTGCTGGAGTAACTCAGCGGGTCAGGCAGCATCACTGGAGAACATGGACACAGAGTGCTGGAGTAACTCAGCGGGTCAGGCAGCATCACTGGAGAACATGAACAGGTGATGTTTCAGGTCGGGATCTGAAACTGTTCTTCGGGGATGCTGCCTGCCCCGCTGAATTACTCCAGCACTCTGTGTGGAGTATTTGAGAGATTAGACAATAGACAATAGACAATAGGTGCAGGAGGAGGCCATTCGGCCCTTCGAGCCAGCACCGCCATTCAATGTGATCATGGCTGATCATTCTGAATCAGTACCCCGTTCCTGCCTTCTCCCCATACCCCCTGACTCCGCTATCCTTAAGAGCTCTATCTAGCTCTCTCTTGAATGCATTCAGAGAATTGGCCTCCACTGCCTTCTGAGGCAGAGAATTCCACAGATTCACAACTCTCTGACTGAAAAAGTTTTTCCTCATCTCAGTTCTAAATGGTCTACCCCATATTCTTAAATTGTGGCCCCTTGTTCTGGACTCCCCCAACATTGGGAACATGTTTCCTGCCTCTAACGTGTCCAACCCCTTAATAATCTTATACGTTTCGATAAGATCCCCTCTCATCCTTCTAAATTCCAGTGTATACAAGCCTAGTCGCTCCAGTCTTTCAACATATGATAGTCCCGCCATTCGGGAATTAACCTAGTAAACCTACGCTGCACGCCCTCAATTGCAAGAATATCCTTCCTCAAATCTGGAGACTAAAACTGCACACAGTACTCCAGGTACAGTCTCACTAGGGCCCTGTACAACTGCAGAAGGACCTCTTTGCTCCTATACTCAACTCCCCTTGTTATGAAGGCCAACATTCCATTGGCTTTCTTCACTGTCTGCTGTACCTGCATGCTTCCTTTCAGTGACTGATGCACTAGGACACCCAGATTATCACCAATAAATTTTAAGTTGGTCTCCAGCAGCTATTTTGCCCTTTTTTGAACCCTGCATTCCAGAAATCTTCACTTCAATGTTCGTTATATGTTAAAGAACGTATACACAAATAGCTGGAGTAACTCAGTGGGAAAGATAGCATCTCTGGAGAGAAAGAGAGGGTGACGTTTCGGATTGAGACCCTTCTTTCAGACTGAGAGTCAGGGGAGAGGGAGTCTAAAGATATGGAAGGGAAAGGTGTGCAAAGAACAGATCAACACAGATGGAGATAAGGAAATGTAGAATGGTTTATTGTTAGCTGAGTGGAAGGTGACAACGCAGTATAAAATCATTAATATTTAATCAGGAGGACAGTAGAACTAGGAGAACTAGGATGGGGAGGTACGGAGAGAGAGGGAAAGCAAGGGTTACTTGGAAGTTAGACAAATAAATATTCATACCGAAGATAGACACATAAAAACATAGAAACAAAGAAAATAGGTGCAGGAGTAGGCTATTTGGCCTTTCGAGCCAGCGCCGCCATTCAATGTGATCAAGGCTGATCATCCAAAATCAGTACCCCGTTCCTGCTTTCTCCCCATATCCCTTGATTCCGTCAGCCCTAAGAGCTTTATCTAACTCTCTCTTGAAAACATCCAGTGAATTGGCCTCCACTGCCTTCTTTGGCAGAGAATTCCACAGATTCACAACTCTCTCTGAAAAAAGTTTTTCCTCTTCTCAGTCCTAAATGGCCTACCCCTTATTCTTAAACTGTGACCCCTGGTTCTGGACTCCACCGACATCAGAAACATGTTTCCCGCATCTAGCCTGTACAATCCCTTAAGAATTTTATATGTTTCTATAAGATCCCCTCCCATCCATCTAAATTCCAGTGAATATAAGCCCAGTCGACCCATTCTTTCAGCCCCACCATCCCGGGAATTAAACTGGTGAACCTACGCTGCACTCCCTCAATAGCAAGAATGTCCTTCCTCAAATTAGGAGACCAAAACTACATACAAAACTCCAGGTGTGGTCTCACCAGGGCCCTGTAAAACTGCAGTAGGATCTCCTTGCTCCTAAACTCAAATCCTCTCGCTATGAAGGCCAACATGCCATTAGCTTTCTTCACTGCCTGCTGTTCCTGCATACTTACTTTCAGTGACTGATGTACAAGGACACCCAAGTCTCATTGCAGATAATAATCTGCCTTCCTCTTCTTGCCACCAAAGTGGATAACCTCACATGTATCCACATTATACTGCATCTGCCATGCATCTGCCCACTCACCCAACCTACCCTGCAGCCTCATAGCATCCTACTTGCTGCTCACACTGCCACCCAGCTTTGTGTCATCCGCAAATTTGGAGACATTACATTTAATTCCTTTGTCTAAATTGTTAACATATATTGCAAATACCTGGGGTCCCAGCACCGAGCCTCGCGGCACCCCACTAGTCACTGCCTGCCATTCTGAAAAGGACCCGTTAATTCCCACTCTTTGCTTCCTGTCTGCCAACCAGTGCTCTATCCATGTCAATACCCTACCTCCAAAAAGTTGGAGTCACTCAGCAGGTCAGATAGCATCTCTAGAGCAAAGGAAGGGGTAACGTTTTGGGTCAAGACCCTTCTTGAGACTGAGAGTCAGGGGAAAGGGAGAGGAGAGATACAGATGGTGATTTAGAGAGATATTGAATAAATGAATGAAAGATATGCGAAAAAGTAATGATGATAAAGGAAAATGAGTTACAGACAATGAAACTCAGCAGGACGACTTTCAAGCGAATTCTCTGCCTCAGAAGTGGAATTCTCTGCCTCAGAAGGCAGTGGAGGCCAATTCTCTGAATGCTTTCAAGAGAGAGTTAGATAGTGCTCTTAATGATAGCGGAGTCAGGGGGTATAGGGAGAGGGCAGGAACGGGATTACTGATTGTGGATGATGAACCATGATCAAATTGAATGGCGGTGTTGGCTCGAAGGGCCGAATGGCATACTCCTGCACTAATTGTCTATTGTCTATGACCTGGTTGGGGGAGGGATGGAGAGAGAGGGAAAGCATGGGTTACTTGAAGTGAGAGAAATCAATATTCGTGCCGCTGGGTTGAGTTACTCCAGCATTGCGTGTCTGTCTTCGGTGTAAGCCTGCACCAGCATTAGTTTTACTCCTTCTTGAAAGGCCTAGGGGGTGACTCTTGCCTATCGTGGTAAATGTTCCAGATTGACTGGTTCAATAAATTACTTCAGGCCAAATTTATGGAAACACTTCCAGGCAAATTGGTTCAGATCCTGTTGGGGAACTGGCGCCCAGGCGAGTGGTGAGAGCAAATGTGCTGGCTCCTCATTGATTGAACAAGCAAACTAATTCACACCAATAAAACAGCTCTTTGCGGTTTCAGCTGTTTGAGTGATAATTCTTCTTGAGGATTAGTTGATTCTGGTCGTTGATTTTCTCGTTTCCCGTGGCCTACAAGAGTCTCTGATGTTCAGAAACAACAAGGGCACCAGCGGGATGTTGCCGATTAATATTCATGAAACCACAGCTCACACAAGACTAATTGTAAACCAGCAGTTGGGAATTTGCATAAACTATTTTGATGAACTTTGATGTGTTCTTCATTAGCATCAGGCCACAAACACTCAGGTTATTTGTCGACTTTCCAATAACCGACCGCTGTCCATGGCGGTAACTCACCCGCCCCTTCTGTGAGGGCAAACTGGCGCAGCGGTAGAGTTGCTGCCTTACCACGCAAGAGTCCCGGATTCGATCCTGACCACGGGTGCTGTCTGTGCAGAATTTGTACATTCTCCCTGTGACCTGCGTGGGGTTTCTCCGGATGCTCCGGTTTCCTCCCACACTCCAAAGACGTATAGGTTTGTAGGTAAATTTGCTTCGGTAAAATTGTAAATTGTCCCTAGCATGTGTGGGATAGTGTTAGTGTGTGGGGATCGCTGGTCGACAAGGGCCTGTTTCCCCAGAGTATCTCTAAACTAAATTAAACTAAACTAAACTAAACTAAACTACCTGTCCAAATGTTCCTTAAACGTCGCGATCGTACCTGCCGCAACTACCTCCATATGCCGCAGCTCGTTCCATATACAATAGACAATAGGTGCAGGAACAGGCCATTCAGCCCTTTGAGCCAGCACCGCCATTTACCAGTGATCATGTCTGATCATCCACAATCCGTACCCCGTTCCTGCCTTCTCCCCATACCCCCTGACTCCGCTATCATTAAGAGCTCTATCTAGCTCTCTCTTGAAAGCAACCAGGGAATTGGCCTCCACTGCCTTCTGAGACAGAGAGTTCCACAGTTTCACAATTCTCTGAGTGAAAAAGTTTTACCTCATCTCCGTTCTAAATGGCCTACCCCTTATTCTTATACTGTGGCCCCTGGTTCGGGACTCCCCCAACATTGGGAACATGTTTCCTGCCTCTAGCGTGTCCAATCCCTTAATAATCTTATATGTTTCAATAAGATCCCCTCTCATCCTTCTAAATTCCAGAGTATACAAGCCCAGTCGCTCCAGTCTTTCAACGTTCGACAGTCCCGCCATTCCGGGAATTAACCTTGTGAACCTACGCTGCACTCCCTCAATAGTAAGAATGTCCTTCTTCAAATTTGGAGACCAAAATTGCACCCTCCACCCTTTGTGTAAAAAGGTTACCCCTCAGGCTCCTATAACTTGTGAACAGATGAACAGAGAGATGGGGGCTGGACTCCATCTGTAAAGCCAGCAGGGAGGGATATGGGTAGAACAGGATTTTTTAGATTTTTTTAGATTTAGATTTAGATTCTACAGCGCGGAAACAGACCCTTTCGGCCCACCAAGTCCGCGCCGCCCAGCGATCCCCGCTCATTAACACTATCCTACACACACCAGGGACAATTTTTACATTTACCCAGTCAATTAACCTACAAACCTGCACGTCTTTGGAGTGTGGGAGGAAACCGAAGATCTCGGAGAAAACCCAGCAGGTCACGGGGAGAACGTACAAACTCCATACAGACGGCGCCCGTAGTCAGGATCGAATCTGAGTCTCCGGCGCTGCATTCGCTGTAAGGCAGCAACTCTACCGCTGCGCCACCGTGCCGCCCATATGGGGAAGAGATGGGGAAGAGAGGTAGGATAGTGTGTGAAATGAGTACACACTGCACACAGTGATGAGGGGGGGGGGGGGAGGGGGTATGCAGGAAAGAGAGAGGGGGTGGGAAATACTCAAACATTACTCAGGCAAATTTCGTTGGAAACAGAAACTTAATTTGAAAAAAATCTCTGATGTAAAGTAAACGTATATTCAACCTGGTCGATAAGCGGCACGTTGTTATGTCAGTGTGTTGGTACAATGATGACACAGAGACAGAGTACAATAGTTGGTGTTTGAGTTTAGATTATTGCCACGTGTACCGAAGTACAGTGAAAAGCTTTTGTTGTGTGCTAACCAGTCAGCAGAAAGACAACTGAGCATTCCACAGTGTACAGATACATGATAAAGGAAATAATGTGAATGATGTTTAGTGCAAGATAAAGCCAGTAAAGTCCAATCAAACATAGTCCGAAGGTTTCCACATGAGATAGATAGTAGTTCTCGCGTTGGGACTGCCAAAGTTACAAAAGTTCACCAAACAGTGTATGAAGGAACTGCAGATGCTGGTTTAAACTGAAGATAGACACAAAATGCTAGAGTAACTCAGCGGGTCAGGCTGCATCTCTGGAGAGAAGGGATGGGTGACGTTTCGGTTCGAGGCCCTTCTTCAGACTGATGTGAGGGGAGAGGGAGATTGGGAGAGGGGATCGCCCCTCTCCCCTGACATCAGTCTGAAGAAAGGTCTAGACCCGAAACGTCACCCATTTCTTCACCGAACTGTCCCACCTACTGCCTGCCACTGCACGTAGCAGCAGGTGCATTCCCCCACCCCACCCCACCCCACCCCACTGGGAGAGAGAAAGGTTCTTGGCACCTTTCCCCCCTCCTTCCCCCTGCCCCCCTCCCCACTGCCCCCTCCCCCCACCCTCTGCTGGGTCCCCCCTTATGTTCTTGAGTTCGTTTACCACAAACTTGAATTGCCTGGTTTAGCATTGAGAGATATCCTTTTTTTTGTGGATATAGAGGACGTTGGCAAGACCAGCATGTGTCGCCCATCTCTGACTGACCTGAGTTGAGAGACTCCACCACGTCGGTGTGTCTAAAATGAAGGATTTTGTTAATAAAAAGGGAAATTGCATCTGTGGAAAAAGAAACAGAGTTAACATTTCAGGTTAAGGACCATTTGTCAGGACAGCAAAAGAGAGATTAAGAAGGTAACTTGCAGAGAAGCTGGCAGATCAAGGAGTAGGACAAATGGAATCGCTATGATAGTTCGTTCCGATCTCCGTCCCTGAACATCATCAGTGAATCAGATGGGCTTTTAAAAAAATCTCAATCTGGAGATTTTGTGGTTACTTTTACTGAGACTAGCTTAATAATTCCCCCCAAAATATGAAAATGACATGAAATGCTAGAGTAACTCAGCGGGTCAGGCAGCATTTCTGTAGATCGTGGATGGGCGACATTTTGGGTCAGGACCCCTTCTGTTCACTTTATATCATCTTCTCTAAACCTGCATCTTCAGTTCCTTGTGTCTCCAAAAATATTAATTTTTCTCTAAAGTGAAATTTTGAGTTCATGTCAATAGTTCAGTTTAGTTTAGTTGAGTTTGATTTAGTTTAGTTTAGTTTATTGTCACATGTACACTGAGGTACACTGAGAAGCTTTTTGTTGCGTGCTATCCAGTCAACGGAAAGACAGTGCATGATTGCAATCGAGCCGTCCACAGTGTAGAGATCCAGGATAAAGGGGATAACGTTTAGTGCAAAATAAAGTCCAGTAATGTCCGATTAAAGATAGTCCGAGGGTCTCCAATAGACAATAGACAATAGACAATAGGTGCAGGAGGAGGCCATTTGGCCCTTCGAGCCAGCACCACCATTCAATGTGATCATGGCTGATCATACTCAATCAGTACCCCGTTCCTGCCTTCTCCCCATACCCCCTGACTCCGCTATCCTTAAGAGTTCTATCTAACTCTCTCTCGAATGCATTCGGAGAATTGGCCTCCACTGCCCTCTGAAGCAGAGAATTCCACAGATTCACAACTCTCTGAGTGAAAAAGTTTTTCCTCATCTCAGTTCTAAATGGCCTACCCCTTATTCTTAAACTGTGGCCCCTGGTTCTGGACTCCCCCAACATCGGGAACATGTTTCCTGCCTCTAGCGTGTCCAACCCCTTAATAATCTTATATGTTTCGATAAGATCCCCTCTCATCCTTCTAAATTCCAGTGTATACAAGCCTAGTCGCTCCAGTCTTTCAACAATGAGGTAGATAGTAGCTCAGGACCGCTCTCTAGCTGGTGATAGGCTGGTTCAGTTGCCTGATAACAGCTGGGAAGAAACTGTCCCTAGATGGAGAGGTTTGCTGTATTTGCATTTCTGTGTTGTACTGTTCTGTATTACTTGCTTGATGGGAGAGGGAGTGACTGGGGTGAGACTCATCCTTGATTATGCAGCTAGCCTTGCCAAGTGCGTGACACTGATCTAGTAACAGCTCCAGCCATTGCGTTGGTCAGCACGGTGGCACAGTGGACAGAGCTGCTGCCTCAAAGCTCCAGAGATCCAGGTTCAATCGTGACCTCAGGTGCTGTCTGTGTGGAATTTGTACATCCTCCCTGTGAAAAGTTTCAAGTTATAGGAGTAGAAATTGTTCATCCGGTCCATCGAGTCTACTCCGCCATTCAATCATGGCTGATCTTTGCCTCCTAATCCCATTTTCCTGCCTTCTCCCCTTAACCCTTGACACCCGTTCTAATCAAGAATTTGTCTATCTCTGCCTTAAAAATATCCACTGACTTGGCCTCCATGGCCTTCTGTGGCAATGGGTTCCACAGATTAACTACCCTCTGACTAAAGAAGTTCCTTCTCACCTCCTTTCTAAATGAGTGCCCATTAATTCTGAGGCTGTGACCTCTGGTCCTACACTCTCCCACCAGTGGAAACATCCTTTCCACATCCACTCTATCTGTGCCTTTCATTATTCTGTAAGTTTCAATGAGGTCCCCCCTCAACCTTCAAACTCCAGCGAGTACAGGCCCAGTGCTGTCAAACGCTCATCATATGCTAACCCACTCATTCCTGGAATCATTCTTGTAAACCTCCTCTGGACCCTCTCCAGAGCCGTGGGTGACCACGTGGGCTTTCTCCAGGTGCTCCGGTCTCATCCTACTTTCCAAAGACGTGAGGGTTTGTAAGTTAATTGGCCGCTGTAAAGTGTCTCTAGTGTGGATGGAATGCATGTGAAAGTGGAGTAACATCGAACTAGAGTGAATGGTTGATCGATGGGCAGTGTTGACTCGGTGGGCAGAAGGCCCTGTTTCCCCCATCGTGTCACTGAACTAAACTAAACTAAGCTGAACATTGACTTCTCTAACTTCAGATAGTTCCTCTGTCCCTCTCTTTCCCCTCCCCCTTCCCAGTTCCCCCACTGTCTTCCTGTCTTCAACTACATCCTTTCTTTGTCCAGCCCCCTCCCCTGACATCAGTCTGAAGAAGGGTCTCGACCCGAAACGTCGCACATTCCTTCTCTCCTGAGATGCTGCCTGACCCGCTGAGTTACTCCAGCATTTTATGATACCTAAGCTGAATCATTTTTTTAAATTATCAGTCTTTTATTATCACATGTACCGAGGTACAGTGCAATTCTTTTTTTGCATACCATTCTGAAAATCTAACTGTACATAAACACAATCCCAGATTAAGTACAAAGAGTACAGGAATAGCCCACTGAGCCAATATACAAGAGTCGCCATGTTTGGCGCCATTTTCAAAGTCAAAGTTGGAGCTGGCCGTAAAGACCTTTTGCAGCCATCGCCTCCATCAGGATCGGCCAACTAAGCTAAACTAAACTAAACTAAACTAAACTAAACTAAACTAAACTAAAGTAAACTAAAGTAAACTAAAGTAAACTAAACTAAACTAAACTAAACTAAACTAAACTAAACTAAACTAAACTAAACTAAACTAAACTAAACTAAGTTCCGTCCCTGATTTGTTCTTGCCTTTTCTTACCTCCAGTTCCCTCCCTTTTGATTTTAGTCTGAAGAAGGGTCCTGACCCGAAACGTCACCCGTCCTTTCTCTCCAGAGATGCCGTCTGACCCGCTGAGTTACTCCAGCACTTTGTGTCTATCTTCGGCATAAACCAGCATCCACAGTCCTTTCCTACATGCTTTGTCTGCTCCACTGCAAGGAATCTCCTCAGGGTCTGCCCACTTGAAGAGTCTGAAGAAGGGTCTCAACCCGGAACATCACCCTTTCCTTCTCTGCAGAGATGCCGCCTGGCCCGCTCCAGGATTCGGTGTCCACTTTGAAGACATTCTCCTCCTCTATCCGACGGGAGATTTGTGAGACCCTGTCTCACCGCTCCCCCACTGTGATTCTTGCTGCTCCCTGACCATGTTTTAACTCTGACTTGCTTCCATAGCCCTTCTGTTTGCATCACTGCATCTCTTCCCATCACCTCTTCCCCAGCCAACAATGGGCCATTGTGGGCTCCACCCTTCCTTGGGCATCCGTTGCCGGCCCTAATTTGTTCTGGCTTTTTCCTAAACTCCAGTTTATTTTATTTTTTAGTTTAGTTTAGAGATACAGCACCTAAACAGGCCCTTTGGCCCACCAAGTTTGTGCCGGCCAGCGATATCCATATACTAGCATGATCCTACACACAATGGACAATTTTACAATTTTTTACTGAAGCCAATTAACCTACAAACCTGGACGTCTTTGGAGTAGGAAGGAAACCCAAGCACCCGGGAAAACTCACGGGGAGAACGTACAAACACTGTACCCCACACCTCTCCCCCCCCCGCCTCCACCCCCCCCCCCCCACCGTCCTCTACTTTCAGTCTGAAGGGTTCCAAACCAAAATGTCGCCCATCCTTTTTCTCCACAGATGCTGAGTTACTCCAGCACTTTGTATTTATTTTTGGTATAAACCAGCACCTGCTGTTCTTTGCTTCTACTCACAAATTAAACTAAAGTAAACTCAATTCATCTAAACTAAACAAAACTATCCGTGTGGCGCGGTGGAAGAGTTGGCGGCATACAGCGCCTAGGACCCGGGTTGAATCCTGAGTACGGGTGCTGTCTGCACGGAGTTTGTACGTTCTTCCCGTGACCTGCATGGGTTTTCTCCGGTATCGGACTCTCCAAAGACGTCCAGGTTTGTTGGCTAATTGGCTTGGTAACAATTGTAAATTGTTCATAGCGTGTGAAGGATTGTTGTAAGTGTGCGGGGATCGCTGGTCAGCGCAGACTCGATGGGCCAAAGGGCCTGTTTCTGCGTTGTATCTCTAAACTAAGCTACTGTGTCGGAGAGAACTGCAGACGTTGGTTTACACCAAAGGTAGACACAAAACGCGGGAATAACTCAGCAGGGCAGGCAGCATAATGAGGAACTGGATAGAAGGAACGGGTGGTGATTCAGGCCAAGACACCACGCTACTACATTTTAGTTTAGTTTAGTTTAGAGATGCAGCGTGGAAACAGGCCCTTTCGACCCACCAGGTGCGCGCCGCCCAGCGATCCCCGCACATTAACACTATCCTATATCCACTGGGGACAATTTGTACACACTTTTAACCTACATACCTGTACGTCTTTGGAGTGTGGGAAGAAACTGAAGAACTCAGAGAAAACCCACGCGATCACGGGGAAGAACGTACAAACTACGTACAGACAGCGCCCGTAGTCGGGATCGAACCCGGGTCTCCGGCGCTGCATTCGCTGTAGGGCAGCAACTCTACCGCTGCGCCACCGTGCCGCCCTATGTATGCCTGCCAGATTAGAATATCGGGAACATGCTATTCTTTAGTCGGGAGGTGAGACACATTATCAAAGTAACAGCAAGAGGGAAATGTAGAAGTAGCAGTAGTTAATGGCATGGAATCACACCGTATGTGGAAACTGTTTTTCATTAGATTGCAGTCAGAAAATGCATTTGATATCACACTGAGGTTCATTCCTTGCAGAGATTTGATAGACAACTGGACCTGTATTTCGGAATATGGAGACGCATTTCAAATTCATAAAATACCACGAGCTGTGTCACATTTACATTTCAATTCAGAGCATCGAAAGAAATTACAAAATTTAAATGAGAACCCTGTGTCCATGTGTGAATGCGTTAACATGTTACAGCTTGGAATGGAACTTCAGGCACACAATATTTTTAAGCATCGTACAAATTAAACATTATTTTATTTTTTCTGCCCCCCAAGAGAATTTTTTTTTAAAGTTTAGAAACGTGGAATCATGGGGCATGCTGCGCCTTGAATCTATGACTACCATGTATGCAAACAAAACTCAAGGGCCTGGGCTATGGGGAGAGGTTGAGCAGGCTGGAACTCTATTCCTTGGAGCGCAGGAGGATGCGGGGCGATCTTGATAGAGGTGTATCAATGCACAAGAGGAATAGATCGTGTAAATGCCTAGAATCTTTTGCTCAGAGCAGGAGAGTCGAGAGCCAAAGGAAAAAAAGTTTAAGGTGAGGGGGGGAAAGATTTAACAGGAATTTGCAGGGTAATATTTTTACACAAAGGGTGGTGGGCGCATGGAACAGGCTGCCGGAGGAGGTAGTCGAGGCAGGGACCATCGCAATGTTCAAGAAACATCTAGACGGGTACATGGATAGGACAGGCTGAGGGGGATATGAGCCAAACACGGGTAGGTGGGACTAGTGTAGATGGGGCATGTTGATCGGTGTGGGCAAATTGAGCCGAAGGGCATATTTCCATGCTGTATGACTCTACGACTCTATGACACAGGATGACGTACAGTCGTAGTCGTGCAGCATGAAAACAGGCCCTTCAGCCCAACTAAGGTAACGAAGGTGCCCCATCTAAGCTAGTCCCATTTGCCCATTATCCCATTGTGAACAGCTGATCACTGGCCAGCATAGACTCGGTGGCCCAAAGGGCCTGTTTTCATGCTGTATATTTCAAACAATCAATTAAATTCACCCATCCCAATTTTGGTGTCATCTGCAAACTTACTGATCATGCTACCTATATTTTCATCAAGATTGTTCATATATAACTCAGCAGGTCAGGCAGCATCTGTGGAGGGAATGGATAGGCATCATTTCCGGTCGGGACCCTTCTTCAGAATGGATAGGTGACTTGAAATGTCACCTATTAATTCCCTCCACTGATACTGCCTGACCTACTGAGTTCCTCCAGCGCTTTGCAATTTGCTCAAGATTCCAGCATCTTCAGTTCCTTGTGTCTACACTCTTGTTAAATCTGAGTGATTCTCCCCACTTCCCGCACTCTGACCAGTGTAAGGCCGGCTGTTCACACATAGATTCATAGAGTCATACAGCGTGGAAACAGGCCCAGCGGCCCAACTTGCCCACGCCGACCAACATGTCCCATCTACACTAGTCCCACCTGCCTGTGTTTGGTCCGTAACTCTCTAACCCTATCCTGTCCATGTACCTGTCTAAGTGTTTCTTAAATGTTGCGATAATACCTGCCTCAACTACCTCCTCTGGCAGCTCGTTCCATATATCTGCCACCATTTGTGTAAAAAGGTAACCCCTCAAGTTCCTATTAAATCTTCCCCCCCTCACCTTAAACCTGTGGACTCTAGTTCTTGATTCCCCTACTCTGGGCAAGAGACGCTGTGCGTTTACCCGATCTCTCTTGATTTTGTACACTTCTATAAGATCACCCCTCATCCTCCTGCGCTCCAAGGAACAGAGTCCCAGGCTGCTCAACCTCTCCCTATGGCTCAGGCCCTCGAGTCCTGGCAACATCCTCGAAATGTTTTCTCTGCACCCTTTCCAACTTGACAACAACGTGGTGCCCAAAACTGAACACAATACTCTAAATGTGGCCTCGCCAAACGTCTTATACAACTACAACATGACCCGCCCCCCCCCCACACACACACAAGCTCTATACTCAGTACTCTGATTGATGAAGGCCAAAATGCCGAAAGCCTTTTCGACCACCCTATCCACCAGCGACGCCACTTTCAAGGAAAGTCCATGCACATATCCACAACACACACAACTGAGGCATGTCCTGATTTTACATTCGGAAAATGCCCTCAGCATACATGTAAATGTGATTGTAAAACCAGTTACTCAGTATGGGTGACATGATTTAAGTGTGAACCTTTCGAGTCTATTGATTAATCTATAATGTGAATCTGATAGCCCAGGCAGGGACTAATCAATCAATGAGACTAATATCATCTGCACAAAAGAAGAAATCTAATAAACAGCAAAGCACTTACACTAAGTTTGATAAATGCAAATTCTAAGATGCATGACGCCTGGATTGCCTATTACATTCACCATTGCACAATAAAAAAAATCATTTAACTTTTTTTGTTAACTACAACACAGTGCAGCGAGCTGAACTTATAGTTTTTATACATAAAATGCCTCGGGAGCTTTCTTCCCATTCACCTGCAACTGTGTTGAAAAGAGCTGTATAGACATTTGATCACTGAGTTCCCCTTGCTCTCAATTGACCTTGAACTCCCTGCGGCACGATGGCGCAGCGGTAGAGTCAGGGCCGTCTTAACGCATGGGCCTGATGGGCACTTGCCCGGGGCCCCACGAGCATAGGGGCCCCATGCTGATCTGTGTATGTTAAGTGACTTGCAATAAATAAATACTACTTTAAAAATGTAGGTTCAATAAGTGCTTTTTTCGCAACATTTTCGGTCCCTAAGTGTTTTTTTCGCAACATTTTCCATCCCTAAGTGCTTCTCACAGCGATCTGTTTCGCGACAATTAGCTCCCTAAGTGCTTTGCTTTTCCATCCCTAAGTGCTTCTCACAGCGATCTGTAAGTGCTTTTCGCAACAATGTAGCACCCTAAGTCCATCGCTAAGTGCTTTTCGGTAAGTGCTTTTCGCCGGCACGACAGGGGGGGCGACATTTTTATTCCTGTGAGTAGTTGTCATAGGGGCCCCAGTACACTGCTTTGCCCGGGGCCCATAATGCTGTATAGACGACCCTGGGTAGAGTTGCTGCCTAACAGCACCAAGAGACCCGGGTTTGATCCAGCCTACGGGTGCTGTCTGTATGGAGTTTGTACCTTCTCCCCGTGACCTGCGTGGGTTTTTCTCCGATATCTTCAGTTTCCTCCCACACTCCAAAGACGTACTGGTTTGTAGGTTAATTGGCTTATGTAAAATTGTCCCTAGTGCCTGTAGGATAGTGTTAATGTGCAGGGTCGCTGGTTGGTGTGGGCTCGGTTGGAAAGAAACTAAACAAAAACTAAACTGGTCAAAGTCTGAAGAAGGGTCTTGACCCAAAACACCACCCATTTCTTGTCTGCAGAGATGCTGCCTGTCCTGCTGAGTTACTCCAGCAATTTGTGTCCATCTTGGGCAAATTTTGATGTAAGATCATCCATCTATAGCAATAACTCCGTTTTCCTTTTTCCAGCATTCTCTTTCATTTCAGATTTAACGCAATTGCCCTGTTATGCATCTCCCAGGTTTAGTTCAGTTTAGAGATGTAATGTGGAATCAGGCCTTTTAGCTCACCAATTCTCCCCCTCCAGCGATTCCTGTACACTAACACTATCCTACACACTAGGGACAATTTACAATTTTTTCCGATGCCCATTAACCTACAAACCTGTATGTCTTTGGAATGTGGGAGGAAACCGGAGCACCCGGGGAAAACACACGCAATCACAGAGAGACCGAACAAACTGCGTACAGACTGCACCCATAGTCAGGATGGAACCCGGGTCTCAGGCGCTGTAAGGCAGCAACTCTACTGCTGCGCCACCGTGCCACTTTTGAAACATTCTTTTTTTATTATTGCCCACACTGACTTCATTTACCCTCCTCCAGGTCAACAGACAGTGTTTAAAAAACATTTGCCACCCTATCTTCAATGGCATCAGCAACATTTATATCTTATGGACAATCTTTTATTCCCAAAATGCTGGAGTAACTCAGCAGGTCAGGCAGCATCTCAGGAGAGAAGGAATGGGTGATGCAGTCTGAAGAAGGGTCTCAACCCGAAACGTCGCCCATTCCTTCTCTCCTGAGATGCTGCCTGACCTGCTGAGTTACTCCAGCATTTTGTGAATAAATACCTTCGATTTGTACCAGCATCTGCAGTTATTTTCTTACACTTCTGGACAATCTTGATCTTCATTCAATTATAGACATTCCCTTTTTTCCTCCTTTCCTTACCCTCTCTGTAACTTAAAACATGCTTGTTTTCCTCATTTTAAAACATCGATGAAAGATTATTGACGGGAAACTTTGCCTCTTTCTCTCTCTCCATTGGTGCTGCATGACCTGCTGAGTGTTTCCAACACTTTTTGTTTCAGATTTTCTCTATCTGCAGTATTTTGCTTTTCAATAATGACTTGATACTTTTGATGCCTTTGGTACTGAACATTGCAGGGACGATCAACAATCAAAGTATTTGTTTCAAACTTTGGATGGCACGGTGGCGCAGCGATAGAGTTCTGCCTCACAGTGCCTGAGACCCGGGTTCAATCCTGACTCCGGGTGCTGGACACTAAATGCCTGGGTAACTCAGGCAACATCTCTGAAGAAAAGGAATAGGTGACATTTTGGCTCAGGATCCTTCTTCAGACTAAGAGTCAGGGGAGAAAAAAACTAGAGATATGGGTAGTTTAGGAAACTGACTGTCGGTGTGGAGTTTGTATGTTCTCCCTGTGACCATGTGGGTTTTCTCCAGGTGCTCCAGTTTCCTCTCACATTCCAAATTGAGTAGAACATGGTAGTTCTACTCAATAACCAAAGTCTGTAGTTTCATTTTTGCTCTGGTTTATTTTCACCCACATGTTTAGACCGTAATGTTGTATCCTTATTGTTTTGATGTGTTTTTAATGCTTTATTCTTAATTGTTAACTGTATTTAGATTTAGAGACACAGCGCGGAAACAGGCCCTTCGGCCCACCGAGTCCGCGCCGCCCAACGATCCCCGCACATTAACACTATCCTACACACACACTAGGGACAATTTTTACATTTACCCAGTCAATTAACCTACAAACCTGTACATCTTTGGAGTGTGGGAGGAAACCGAAGATCTCGGAGAAAGCCCACGCAAGTCACGGGGAGAACGTACAAACTCCGTACAGACGGTGCCCGTAGTCAGGATCGAACCTGAGTCTCCGGCGCTGCATTCGCTGTAAGGCAGCAACTCTACTGCTGCGCCACCGCGTCACCGTGCCACCACCATGTATGTTTGTGTTGTCATTTGTGAGTGGAGCACCAAAGCACATTCCTTGTATATGCACATACTTGGTCAATAAACTTATTCATTCGTTCATTTATTCATTCATTCATTCATTCATTCATTCATTCATTCATTCATTCATTCATTCAAAGACATGCAGGATTGCGGGTTAATTGGCTTCCATCATGTCATTAGTGTGCAGAATAGAAGTAGTGTACAGATAGCACAGCAAAAGGCCAACATTGTTGGTCAGCATTGACTTGGTGGGCCAAAGAGCTTGTTTCTGCACTGCATCTCTAAACATAAACTAAACTCAACCAAACTCAACTAAACACCATGAAATGAACACATTGCAGGCCTGCAGTGTGGCACTCTACCCTTTGGATGTCTTCCGCCCATCTATTGAACAATACCTGTTTGATTTTGCATAGAAACACAAACTTTAGGAAGAAAAGTAAACAAAAGTTAAGGTCAGGATTAAATTAATACCTTTAAGTAAAATTAATGAGTTATTTCATCAATTTGTTTAATCATATTTTTTTCCACAAGGAAATAAATTTCCCAGGGTCGGCCAACCTTCACTGATTAAACAATACAGAACAGGTGCTTACAACGTACAGATCATTATTCCCATATATATCCTGTAACCACTTCATCGACAATTCGGTGCCATTGAGATTCCCCAAGAATGTGGAAAGTGCTAAATAAGTGAATGCTCATTCATTCATTGCTTTTGAGAACATAGAACATTGTGGCACAGTGGGACAGGGCAGGACACGGTGGCACAGTGGGGCAGGGTGGGACATGGTGGCACAGTGGGGCAGGGCGGGACACGGTGGCACAGTGGGACAGGGCGTGGTGCAGTGGGACAGGGCGGGACACGGTGGCACAGTGGGGCAGGGCGCAGTGGGACAGGGCTGGACACGGTGGCACAGTGGGACAGGGATGGACACGGTGGCACAGTGGGGCAGGGCGGGACACGGTGGCACAGTGGGGCAGGGCGGGACACGGTGGCACAGTGGGGCAGGGCGGGACACGGTGGCACAGTGGGACAGGGATGGACACGGTGGCACAGTGGGACAGGGATGGACACGGTGGCACAGTGGGGCAGGGCAGGACACGGTGGCACAGTGGGGCAGGGCGGGATACGGTGGCACAGTGGGGCAGGGCGGGACACGGTGGCACAGTGGGGCAGGGCGGGACACGGTGGCACAGTGGGACAGGGATGGACACGGTGGCACAGTGGGACAGGGATGGACACGGTGGCACAGTGGGGCAGGGCAGGACACGGTGGCACAGTGGGGCAGGGCGGGACACGGTGGCACAGGGCGGGACACGGTGGCACAGGGCGGGACACGGTGGCACAGTGGGGCAGGGCGGGACACGGCGGCACAGTGGGACAGGGATGGACACGGTGGCACAGTGGGACAGGGATGGACACGGTGGCACAGTGGGGCAGGGCGGGACACAGTGGCACAGTGGGACAGGGTGCAGCGGTGGCACAGTGGGGCAGGGCGGGACACGGTGGCACAGGGCGGGACACGGTGGCACAGTGGGACAGGGCGCAACGGTGGCACAGTGGGACAGGGCAGGACACAGTGGCACAGTGGGGCAGGGCATAGCGGTGGAGTTGATGCCTCATGGCACCAAAGACCCGGGTTGGATCCTGACTATGGGTGCTGTCCATACGGACCCGAAACCGATTGAGAATGATCAGCCATGATCACATTGAATGGCGGTGCTGGCTCGTAGGGCCGAATGGCCTCCTCCTGCACCTATTGTCTATTGTCTATTGAAACATCACCCATTCCTTCTCTCCAGAGACGCTGCCTAACCCGCTGAGTTACTCCAGCATTTTGTGTCTACCTTCGATTTAAACCAGCATCTGCAGTTATTTTCCTGCAATAACACTAATAACATTGGGGTGCATCAATGAATACCTATCAGGAACATTGATGAGCGTCAATGAATGCCTAAAGGTTGTTGTGTTGTATAGCTATCTTAACCTGGGCCATACTGCAGCTTCCACAGAGCCTCAGTATGTAGTTGTGGATGGAGCTCCAGAGTTTAGAGCCAGCAATGATGAAGGACCAGCACTTTATTTCCCAGTCAGTATAGTCTGTGCCCAGCATTTCCAAGATTCACCTCCTTATTAGTTTAGTTTTAGTTTCGAGACACAGTGCGGAAACAGGCCCTTCGGCCTATCTAGTCTGCACCAACCAGCCATCCCTGCGCGCTAACATTATCCTACACATCAGGGACAATTTACACTTAGACTCAAGCCAATTAACCTACAAACCTGTACGTCTTTGGAGTGTGGGAGGAAACCGGAGATCCCGGAGAAAAACCCAGGGGAGAACGTACAAACTCCGTACAGACAGCACCCGTAGTCAGGATCGAACCTGAGTCTCTGGTGCTGTGAGGCAGCAACTCTACCACTGCGCCACTGTGCCCTTCTCATGAACGTGTCTTGCTGGTAGAGAATGTGATTTAGAAACGGCTGACCTCAGCGAGTTTCTGCGGCGTATTTTACACAAAGCACACCTGGTGCAGATAAACACTTTTGACAAGTTTAGTTAATCTCTCTGCCAATGTCTGACATACGGTTGATACAGATGGAAATAGAAGCAAATACAATTCATCAGTCAACGTCTATAATGTCACGATGGAGCATTCCCAGATTAGGCACAGAGTGCCTGTAATGTCGAGTGCCACTGTGATGGTCAGCTCCCCTAGCGAGTCTGGGGATTAGAGTCATACAGCAGGGAAACAGGCCCTTCAGCCCATCTCGGTCATGCTGACCAGGATGCCCTCATCTAAGCTGGTCCCATTTACCCCCATTTGGCCCATACATCTCTAAGCATTTCTTGTCCATGAGATGAAGAGAAAAGAGTTTGTGAGATGAGGACAATGAGACAACAGGCATGAAATGTAAAGCCAGAGTTTAGTTTAGTTTAGTTTAGAGATACAGCGCAGAAACAGGCCCCTCGGCCACCGTGTCCGCGCCGACCAGCGATCCCCGCACCCTAACACTATCCGACACACACTGGGGACAATTTTTACATTTATACCAAGCCAATTAACCTACAAACCTGGGCGTCGTTGGAGTGTGGGAGGAAACCGAAGATCTCGGAGAAACCCCTCGCAGGTCCCGCGGAGAACGTACAAACTCCGTACAGTCGAGCACCTGTAGTCAGGATTGAACCCAGGTCCCGGCGCTGTGAGGCAGCAACTCTACCGCTGCGCCACTACGCCACCCCCCCGTAGAAGAGGACAGGGGAATGGTAACAGGGGTGGGATTATGGGAAAAATGGGCACGAACTCAGGTGAGGCACATGGATGAGAGACAATAGACAATAGGTGCAGGAGGAGGCCATTCGACCCTTCAAGCCAGCACTGCCATTCAATGTGATCATGGTTAATCATCCACAATCAGTACCGTGTTACTGCCCTCTCCCCATACCATCTGACTCCGCTATCATTAAGAGCCCTATCTAATTTTCTCTTGAAAGCATCCAGAGAATTGGCCTCCACTGCCTTCTGAGGCAGAGAATTCCACAGCTTTACAACTCTCTGACTGAAAAAGTTTTTCCACATCTACGTTCTAAATGGCCTACCCCTTATTCTTAAACTGTGGACCCTGGTTCGGGACTCCCCCAACATTGGGAACATGTTTCCTGCCTCTAGCGTGTCCAATCCCTTAATAATCTTATATGTTTCAATAAGATCCCCTCTCATCCTTCTAAATTCCAGTGTATACAAGAGGGGGGAAACAGGGTGGGGGGAGGGTGTGGCGTTTGTTGGTTCATTACCAAAACTTGGGGAATTCATTGTTCATACCTTTGGGGTGTAAGCTGCCCAAGCAGAATATGAGGTGCTGTTCCTCCAGTTTGCGTGAGGCTTCACTCTGAGACTGCACCTGGAGTACTGTGTGCAGTTTTGGTCTCCAAATTTGAGGAAGGATATTCTTGCTATTGAGGGCATGCAGCGTAGATTTACTAGGTTAATTCCCGGAATGGCGGGACTGTCGTACGTTGAAAGACTGGAGCGACTAGGCTTGTATACACTGGAATTTAGAAGGATGAGAGGAGATCATATCGAAACATATAAGGTTATTAAGGGGTTGGACACGTTAGAGGCAGGAAACATGTTCCCAATGTCGGGGGAGTCCAGAACCAGGGGCCACAGTTTAAGAATAAGGGGTAGGCCATTTAGAACGGAGATGAGGAAAAACTTTTCAGTCAGAGAGTTGTAAATCTGTGGAATTCACTGCCTCAGAAGGCAGTGGAGGACAATTCTCTGAATGCATTCAAGAGAAAGCTAGATAGAGCTCTTAAGGATAGCGGAATCAGGGGGTATGGGGAGAAGGCAGGAATGGGGTACTGATTGAGAATGATCAGCCATGATCACAGTGAATGGCGGTGCTGGCTCAAAGGGCCGAATGGCCTCCTCCTGCACCTATTGTCTATTGTCTAAATGCTGGAGGCCCAGGATAGAAAGATCGGTCAGGGAATGGGAAGGGGAGTTGAAATGGTTGACTTGGACAACACAGGCTAAAGTAGGGGTGGCAGAGTGGCACAGCGTTAGAGCTGCTGCCTCACAGCGCCAGAGACCCAGGTCTGATCGTGACTGAGGGTGCTGCTGGAGAGCCAGCCTGAAGAAGGTTCCCGACCCGAAACGTCACCTATTCCCTTTGTCCCGATGCTGCCTGACGTGCTGAGTTACTCCAGCATGTGGTGCCTATCTTAAACTAAGAGCTTCTTGGTCACAGCATTAATGTTGTACTAATGACCCTTTGTTCCTGATTTGCCTAATTCCTTGAAGTTAAATGTCCACTGGGATCTGAACTCACGGCCCATTCAATACCGGGCTTGCAAATTGGTTCAGTAACTCACGTACCCCATGGGCTCCAAGTTTATATTTACTTGTGAATGAAAAACAGCCAAGCATCAATTATAAGGAATGCACACACACTTTGAAAGCAAATGCCAACATATTTCTTCCGAAGTGTCACATTCATGTTCTCTTACATTGTAGAGGGGGAAATAAATTAAAGGAAACATCAAAACAGGCACTTGGACGATAAATATACAATTGATATGTTTTAAGAGAGCCATGATTTAGCTCGTGTGTTTGTGTGTCACCCCTTGACTAATTGGCGTAGCTTTGCTTTTTCCTTTTGACTGGTTCGCACTGACTCAGTAAATTGGCTGAGATGATCACAGTCACATCACCTCCCTTCTCATGGCCCGAACCCTGGCTCCTAATCATTAGACATTCAGTCAGTCAGCATCAAAGCGCGTCTCATAAGTAGGATACAAAGAAAAAACCTTGTTGCAGACGCGAGAAATCATAAATCTTTTTTTTTTAAACAGAAAATGCTGTAAATTGTTGTCAGGATGGGAAGCATTTGCAGCAATTTTCTGTATCGGTTTAAGAACGAGGCACTGGTGGAGCTGCTGCCTCACCGCGTCAGAGTCCCAGGTTCGATCCCGACCTTGGGTGCTCCGTGCGGAGTTTGTACGTTCTCCTCGTGACCTGCATGTGGTGTGTTTTCTCCGAGATCTTTGGTTTCCTCCCACGCTCCAAAGACGTACAGACTTGTAGGTTAACTGGTTTGGCGTAATTGTAAATTGTCTCTGGTGTATGTAATTGTAAATTGTCCCAAACCAGCCCCTCCCCAGGTGCTTTCCTGGAGATGCAACACCTGTCCCTATACCTCCTGCCTTGACTCCATCCAGATACCCCAACCGTCCTTTCAGGGGTTCACTTGCACCTCCTCCAACCTCATCGACTGCATCCACTGTTCTTGGTGTGGACTCCAATCTATCGGCGAGACCAAGCGCAGGCTGGGCGATTGTTTCGCTGAACTATGTTTGGTCCACCTTGGCCAATGTGATCTCCTGGTTGCCAAACACTTTAACTTCCCCTCCCATTCCCACACTGACCTTTCTGTCCTGGGCCTCCTCCATTGTCAGAGTGAGGCCCAGTGCAAATTGGAGGAACAGCACCTCATATTCCCCTTGAGCAGCCTACACCCCAGCGGTATGAACATTGATTCCTCTAACTTTCAGTAACCCTTGCTTTCCCTCTCCCTCCATCCCTCCCCCGCCCTCGTCATCCTGCTAGTTTCACTGTTCGTATCCCTTTGTTATCACCTCTTCCACAGCCAACAATGGACCATGTTGAGCCCCATGTTTGACCTGAATTGAATTTAGTTTAGTTTGGAGATACAGCACAAAAACAGGCCCTTTGGCCCACCAGCGGCCTGCTGACCAGCGATCAACCCGTACATTAACATTATCCTACACACTGGGAACAATTTATAATTTTTACCAAAGCCAATTAACTTACAACCTGTACATCTGTCAAGAGGGGGAGGAAACTCAGTGAGAAAACCCATGCGGTTTTGGGGAGAATGTACAAGCCAAGGTACAGACAACATCCATAGTTAGGGTCAAACCCAGGTCTCCGTCGCTGTGAGGCAGCAACTCTGCCGCTGTGCCACTGTGACCAATTACCAGTCAGCATTGGTGTGAAAAAGGCTGTGTGTAAATTGTAAATTATTGTCAGTGTGTAGGATGGTGCAGTATGGTGTAGGATGCAATATGGATGGTGTAGGATGGGTGTAGTATGGGGGTGATCGCTGGACTGCCTGGACTCGGTGGGCCGAAGGGCCTGTTTGCATGCAGTAACTCTAAACTAAACTAACCCCCAGTGGTGCAGGTTAATTGCAAGTGCAAGTAGTGCAAGTGTCAGAGTGAGGCCACACGCAAATTGATCGCTGGTCGGCGCGGACTCTGTGGGCCGAAGAGCCTGTTTCCACGTTGTATCTCTAAAGTCTAAAGTAAAGTCTAAAGAGTCAGGAAGAATGCACTGGCTCTGGAGAGGAGGCAGAAGGAAAGCGGCTCGATTACACTGGGGGGTTACTTTTGGGGAACGATTGCAAGAACATTTAAGTCCTTGTGTGCAGCAGGGTAGATTAGTTTAAATTAGTTCAGTTTAGAGATACAGCGCAAAAACAGGCCCTTCGTCCCACCGAGTCCGCTCTGACCAGCGATCTCTGCACACTAGCACTATCCCTCACACACGAGGGACAATTTACAATTTTCCAACCTACAAACCTGTACATCTTTGGAGTGCGGGAGGAAACCAGAGATCTCAGAGAAAACCCACGCAGGTCACGGGGAGAACGTACAAACTCCGCACAGGGAGCGCCCGTAGTCGGGATTGAACCCGGGTCTCTGGCGCTGTAAGGCAGCAACTCTACCGCTGCGCCACCGTGCACGCCATTCAAAGTACCTTCCGGGATATACAAGGAGCAATAGCCCAGAAATTCATTTCCCCTGTGAGTGTCACCAAACATGTTACATCTCAATGAATTCCACCCTTCGGAAACCCAGTCATTTGAAGCCAAATAGAATGGATTTCAGAGACAGAGTGCACAGATACTGCTCTGAGGCGTATTTAACACTGCTGACTCAGGCTAAATTTCTAGACATTTATTTCCTCTCACGGAAGAACCAGGAAAGAGCAAATCAAACCTTGAAATCAGGGCGAGCTCGTTCAGAAATTAAATCGCGAAACATTAATTTTTTTTCCCCCAAGAAAACCTACTCGGAATCTGGAATTCTCTTCAGTGAAAGGTCACCATTCAATGCATCCAAGACCCAGGGATTTCTATTTGGTTGGGTATGTTTGAAAACACACACTTCCAGATTCAGGAACAGATTCTTCACAGCTGTTATCAGGCAACTGAAGTGCACAAAATCATGAAGAAGGGTCTCGACCCGAAACGTCGCCCATTCCTTCTCTCCTGAGATGCTGCCTGACCTGCTGAGTTACTCCAGCATTTTGTGAATAAATACCTTCGATTTGTACCAGCATCTGCAGTTATTTTCTTACAAAATTATCAAAGGACTAGATCAGGGAGACGCACAGATTCTCTTGCCCAGAGTAGAGTAATCAAGAGTCAGAGGACATAGGTTTAAAGTGAGGGGGGGGGAAAGATTTAATAGGAACCTGAGAGGTAACTTTTTCATACAAAAGGTGGTGGGTGTATGGAACGATGGAGGTAGTTGAGGCAGGGACTATTGCATCGTTTAAGAAGCATTTAGACAGGTACATGGATAGGACAGGCTTAGGTGGGACGAGTGTAGATGGGACATGTTGGCCAGTGTGGGCAAGTTGGGCTGAAGGGCCTGTTTCCGCGCTGCAAGAATCTATGACTCTATAACTCTAATAATAATAATAATAATAATACATTTTATTTATATAGCGCTTTTCATATACTCAAAGACGCTTTACAGAGATTTTGAGAACATAGGGAAATTAATAAATAGATAAATAAGTAAATAAATAAATGAACAGAGAAAGGAGACAGTAGGTGAGGTGACCTTCAGTGGTTGAAGGCAGTACTGAACAGGTGAGACTTCAGCGATGTTTTGAATGTGGTGAGTGTGGGGGAGTCTCTAACGGTTTGGGGTAGTGAGTTCCATAGGGTGGGAGCAGCGATGGAGAAAGCCCTGTCCCCCCAACTCTACAACTGAATTGTCCTCTCACCAGCTGGAGAGTGGTCCTGAACTGCCATCCACCTCATTGGGAACCTATAAACTATGTTTAACCCGGACTTTATCAGACTTCGGACTTTAGACTTTAGAAATACCATGTGACCAGCGGTCACCCAGTACACTAGCACTATCCTACACACTCGGGACTATCTACTATTTTTACCAAAATCAATTAACCTGGCTTTGTATGTCTGGAATGTGGGAGGAAACCAGAGCACCAGGACAAAACCCACACGGTCACAGGGAAAAAGGTACAAACTCCATACAGACAGTACCCATAGTCAGGATCGAACCTGGGTCTCTAGCGCTGTAAGGCAGCAACTCTACCGCTGTGTCACTGTGCTGCCCCTTTATCTTGCACTCACTGTTTTACCGTTTATCCTTTATCTGTGCACTGTGGATATCTTGATTGTAATCATGTAAAGTCTTTTCTGTAACTGGATAGCACATCACAAAAACCTTTTCACTGCACCTCGGTCGGTACACATGACAATAATTCATCTAAACTACACTAGGAACTGCAAAGGCAGGAATTACTGAAGTACGGATCAGAAAGAGGCAAACTGGAGGGGCTTCAAGAACTGAGTCGTCTCCTCTTTTTCCCCTTTGCATCCCGTTTGCATTCTGCTTCTTCTTCTTGCGTTTGAGGCAGCAGAAGTTATGAAGCTGCTTCTGCATCAGCTGTCCCTGTTTGCTGTGGTTCCCCTGACTGAGGTCAGTTGACAGGGCTCACCACGGGGAGGTCGACAACGTGAGCCCCACCGTTTGCATTCATACATCCCATCGTTACCACCTCTTCCACTGCCAACAACGGACCATTGTGGGCTCCACCCTTCCTGGGTCATCGGTGGCAGCTCTGATTTGTTCTGTACCTTTTCGTACCTCCAGTTTCCCCCTCCCCTGACTCTCAGTCTGAAGAAGGGTCTCGACCCGAAACGTCACCTTTTCCTTTTTCTCCAGAGATGCTGCTTGACCCGCTGAGTTACTCCAGCTTTTTGTATCTATCTTCAGTGTAAACCAATATCTGCAGATCCTTCCTACGCATTTGGTCTGAGGAATCTCCTCAAGGTATGCCTTCTTTGAGGAAGTTTCCCCCCTCTCTCCAACGAGAGTTCTGCAACACCCGACTGCCCGACTGCCCGACTCTCAGTCTCCTGACATCTCTCTCTCCTGACTCTCAGTCTGAAGAAGGGTCTCGACCCGAAACGTCACCTATTCCTTTTTCTCCAGAGATGCTGCATGACCCGCTCGGTTACTCCAGCATTTTATAGACAATAGACACTAGACAATAGGCAATAGGAGGAGGCCATTTGGCCCTTCGAGCCAGCACCGCCATTCAATGTGACCATGGCTGATCATCCACAATCAGTAACAAATTCCTGCCCTCTCCCCATACCCCCTGACTCTCATTAAGAGCTCTATTTAGCTCTCTCTTGAATGTATTCAGAGAATTGGCCTCCAATGCCTTCTGAGGCAGAGAATTCCACAGATTTACAACTCTTTGAGTGAAAAAGGTTTTTCCTCATCTCCGTTCTAAATGGTCTACCCCTTATTCTTAAACTGTGGCCCCTGGTTCTGGACTCCCCCAACATTGGGAACATGATTCCTGCCTCTAACGTGTCCAGTCCCTTAATAATCTTATATGTTTCGATAAGATCCCCTCTCATCCTTCTAAATTCCAGTGTATACAAGCCTAGTCGCTCCAGTCTTTCAACATACGACAGTCCGGCCATTCCGGGAATTAACCTCGTGAACCTATGCTGCACGCCCTCAATAGCAAGAATGTCCTTCCTCAAATTTTGTGTCTATCCTCTTTTTGCAGGAAACAGAAAGAAGACTATGGCAAAGCACTAAAGACACAGGTTGACTACAGTTGCAGTGATGCGTGACATCCAACACTTCTTTTTCTCTAAACTTTCGCTTTATGTAATTCACAGACAGAAATAGGACAAGCTGGAACTAATAATGCAACGTTACGTACTGAAGAACAGCAAAAAATAAAATATGCGATTCTTAAAATGTCACGAGAACTTATGCTTCAGTACAATTTAATTTGAAAGTGAAAAATTAATTTCTGATGGGCTTGCAATATTTCATCGTGCCGTTCAACCACTTCCTAAAAATCACCTCTTCTGTGCCAACTCAAAGATTACTTAAATAATAATTTAAAAGTAAACTCCTGGCATTTACCAGTGTGGACACATATACTTTATAAAGCCAAAGGTTCGCTAACTGAATGCAGAAGACTTTGTATTCTCGAGAAATCTACTTTAAGGCTCAAAGGTCCTTTCCGTGGGTTTTCAGTGTGGTTAAACCAGCATTTTTTAACATTGTTTTCTGGAATCATTTGCAAAACACGTTTCATGTATTCTGTGATGGACACAAAATGCTGGAGTGGCTCAGCGGGACGGGCGGCATCTCTGGAGAGAAGGAATGGGCGATGTTTCTGGGTCAGGACCCTTCTTCAGACTGTCTGAAGAAGGGTCTCGACCCGAAACGTAACCCATTCCTTCTCTCCAGAGATGCTGCCTGACCCGCTGAGTTACTCCAGCATTTATGTCTACCTTCGATTTAAACCAGCATCTGCAGTTCCTTCTGACACATTTCATGAAATCATTGCTGGATTATGGAATATCTCATCAACTGTTTTAGTTAGTTTTTATCTTCGCTGTTGGAGGTGTGTGACTGTAACATTATCAGAGGCACCTAGTTGATGCAAAGTTATCCCCACTGCGAGAACTCTCCATTTTGAATTGGCTGCTCCACCAGCAGAAAACTCTTCTCCTCTCCTCCCTCTCTTGCTTTCTTGCTCCCTTCTTTCCCCACCTCCTCCTTTCATCTCCCCCTTCACTTTCTCTCATTCTCCCTCCCTTCTATCTTCCACTATATTTTTCTCTCCTTTTTCGCTGTATTTCATTGATTTCTTTCTCATTTTCCTTTTACACTTTCTCATATTTTTTCTGATTCTTTCTTGCTCATATCTATGAAGCTTCCTTTGATTTTAGTGTTTTATTTGTCCTTCCTTCCTTCCCTCCCTCCTCTACCTTCTCTTCCTTGTTGCTTTATTTCTCCCCTCCCTCCCTCCCTCCCTCCCTCCCTCCCTCCCTCCCTCCCTCCCTCCCTCCCTCCCTCCCTCTCTCTCCTTTCCTCTCTCCTTTCCTCCCTCCCTCCCTCTCTCTCTGCCTCCCTCCCTCCCTCCCTCTCTCTCTCTCTCTCTCCCTCTCTCTCTCTCTCTCTCTCTCTCTCTCTCTCTCTCTCTCTCTCTCTCTCTCTCTCTCTCTCTCTCTCCCTCCCTCTTCTCTCTCCTTTCCTCCCTCCCTCCCTCTCTCTCTCTCTCTCTCTCTCCCTCCCTCCCTCCCTCCCTCCCTCCTGTCTGACGTTCCCTGCCTGCCCTCTATTGCAGCTCCCATACCGTTTGGCAGTCCCTTCGCATCCACGCTGCAGTATTCAGGTGCAGGAGTCTGGGTCAGTCCCCATACCCCCTGTAATCACTGTAGGAAAACACTGTCGCTGGGAGCATAATGAAGTTTCAAATATTTGAATAGTGATCAAACACTGAATGGCACGATCCTTTCATGTTAGCAAACAAGGTGATCTGAAAGACATTTCCTTGAAAAACCCCAAATACACAGATTCTGTTAATTTAATCTTCTCTCTTCTACATTTGTACGAACCCAGCACCTAATTTTATAATATCAATCGTCCACGTGCAATGTTTGTTTTTACATTAAATGCCACGGATTCATTTCAAACAGTGGGTTGGTCGCACTCTCAGTACCAGTGGTTTAAGGTAATTTTTCAAATCTGCGTGTGTTCAAGGCACTGAATAATTTCCCCACGCAGTTATTGTGTGAAGACATATTACTGTGGGTCCTCCCAGTGACAAATGGTCAGGCACAGCAGGCCAAGTGTCTGGGGCAAGAATATGCCTTGTTTCTAATAAAAAATGAGTTGGTAAAATTATAAATTGTTCTTAGTGTGTATAGGATGGTGCTAATTAGTGTACGGGGATCGCTGGTCGGCATGGACTCGGTGGGCCAAAAGGCCTGTCTTTGCACTGTACCTAGGGTTCCCAACTGTCCTGTATTAGCCGGGACATCCCGTATTTTGGGCTAAATTGGTTTGTACCCTAAGGGACTGCCCTTATCCCGTATTAGGCCCGGACGGAACTGGGGCCCGGACACTGTGGGCCCGGACACTGTGGGCCCGGACACTGTGGGCCCGGACACTGTGGGCCCGGACACTGTGGGCCCGGACACTGTGGGCCCGGACACTGTGGGCCCGGACACTGTGGGCCCGGACACTGTGGGCCCGGACACTGTGGGCCCGGACACTGTAGCCCGGGGTCCGCTATAGTCCCGGACAGTGTAGGCCCGGAGGCCCGGGTGTCACCTAACAGAAATTGTGTGGCAACCCGCTTCCCGGCCCGGGCGGCCGCCATTGGTGGAGCGGAAGCATGTTGCTGCCGGCTGGCTGAGGTCACGTGGGGCGCGGGGCGGTGATGTCACCCTTTGTCCCTTATTTGGGAGTGAGGTAGACAACACTAGCTGTACCTCTAAACTAAACTAAAGTAAACTAAACTAAAACTGTCTGTTTCTGATTTTAAAATTAAACATTAGCTAAAACATGGTCAAAGAGATTATTTTTAAGTACAGAAAATGTTAGCAGTTTTAGTTCAGATTTAGCTTTCGAAATACAGTATGGAATCAGGCCCTTCGGCCCACCGAGACCATGCCGACCAGCGATCACCTATACACTAGTGTAGGAAAATAACTGCAGATGCTGGTACAAATCGAAGGTATTTATTCACAAAATGCTGGAGTAACTCAGCAGGTCAGGCAGCATCTCAGGAGAGAAGGAATGGGTGACGATTCGGGTCGAGACCCTTCTTCAGACTGAGAACCCATACACTAGTTCTATCCTTCACACTCGGGACAATTTACAAAAGCCAATTAACCTACAAACCTATATCTCTTTGGAGTGTGGGAGGAAACTGGAGCACCAGGAGAAAATCCAGGCGATCACAGGAGAACGTACAAACTCTGTACAGACAGCACCCGTGGTCAGGATCGAACCCAGGTCTCTGGTGCTGTGAGGCAGCAACTCTACCCCTGCGCCACTGTGCCACCCCGATGGATGGAGAAAAATTGGGATAATATATAACAGAAATAATATTACTGGGATGGAACTATGACTGGCATGAGTGATGCTTCCTGTTTTGAAACAGTACCAACTCACACACGATGAATTTATTTAGGGCCTTTAACTGAGTTAAACATCCAAAATGTATGGGAGGAAACCGGAGATCCTGGAGAAAACCCACGGGGAGAACGTACAAACTCCGTACAGACAGCACCACGTGGTCAGGATCGAACCCGGGTCTCTGGCGTTGTGAGGCAGCAACTCTACCGCTGCGCCACCGTGGGATTCAACAAACAACATTTGCAATCAGGCTATCTAAAGAGATAAGGGCCGGGAGCCAAAACCTTGGTCAAGGAGTCGGGCTCTGACTGCTGCTGTAAAAGAGGAAGGAGGTATTGAAGGTGATGAAGTGTCTGGGTGGGAGGAGGTGACAGAAGGAGGGAATGTGGCAGTTCGAATGCAGGAGGGGAAATGTTCACATTGAGATGATGCCTGACCTGTGGCAAGGTCTGCCAAGAATGTTTCCATCACCCCTCCTGCTGCGAGCTATGTTTAGCTATCTTTTTTTAGTTCAGTTCAGAGACACAGCATGGTAACAGGCCACTCGGCCCACCTAGTCCATGCCGACCATCCATCACCCGTTCACATTGACTTCATGTTGTTCTACTTTCTCGCCCACTCCCGACACACCAGGGCGTGGAGCAGAGGAAGAGCTACTGCCTTACAGCGCCAGAGACCCAGGTTCGATCCTAGTCACGGGTGCTGTCTGTATGCAGTTTGTACGTTCTCCCCGTGACCTGCGTGGGTATTCTCCAGGATCTCCGGTTTCCTCCCACACTCCAAAGACGTACAGGTTTGTAGGATAATTGTATCATTGTAAATTGTCCCCAGTGTGTGCTAGTGTATGGAGATCGCTGGTCGGCACGGACTCGGTGGCTTCAAGGGCCTGTTTCCGCGCTGTATCTCTAAACTAATTTAAACTAAAAACACTAGGGGCAATTTAAAGAGGGCCAATTAACCGACAAACCTGCACATCTTTGGGATTTGTGGGATGAAACTCATGCGGTCATAGGGAAAATATTCCAACTTCGCGGTCAGTGAGGGAAATTTGAGTCGAAGGGCCTGTTTTTGCACTGTTTCTCAAAGGTCTAAACATACCAAAGGGAAACAGGCCCTTCAGCCCACCGTCCATGCTGACCCACAATCACCAGTTCACACTAGTTGTAGATTAATCCACCTTCCCATCTGCTTTTATTAAGATGAAGTCATCATTGCACTCCCTATGATTGTGTTCCTGTTTAATTTGATTTTACTGGATTATATAAGACCACAAGACATAGGAGCAGAATTAAGCCATTCGGCCCGTCGAGCCTGCTCCACAAAGCAAGCGTGCAAAACAAAGCATTCACTGTGTTGGAGGGAACTGCAGATACTGGTTTAGATAATAGACAATGGACAATAGACAATAGACAATAGACAATAGGTGCAGGATTAGGCCATTCGGCCCTTCGAGCCAACGCCACCATTCAATGTGATCATATCATATCATATCATATATATACAGCCGGAAACAGGTCTTTTCGGCCCTCCAAGTCCGTGCCGCCCAGCGATCCCCGCACATTAACACTATCCTACACCCACTAGAGACAATTTTTACATTTACCCAGCCAATTAACCTACATACCTGGCTGATCATTCGCAATCAGTACCCCGTTCCTGCCTTCTCCCCATACCCCCTGACTCCGCTATCATTAAGAGCTCTATCTAGCTCTCTTTTGAAAGCATCCAGAGAATTGGCCTCTACTGCCTTCTGAGGCAGAGAGTTTCACAGCTTCACAACTCTCTGAGTGAAAAAGTTTTTCCTCATCTCAGTTCTTCCTCATTCAGTTTCCGCGCTGTATCTGAAATATGAAATAATAAATATGAAAATATGAAATAAATGGCCTACCCCTTATTCTTAAACTGTGGCCCCCGGGTCTGGACTCCCCCAACATCGGGAACATGTTTCCTGCCTCTAGCGTGTCCAATCCCTTAATAATCTTATATGTTTCAATAAGACCCAGATACCGAAGATAAACACAAAATGCTGCAATGGCAATTAAGTCACTTTGAACTATGGAACCAATGGGAAATTTAGAATCTTTGATTAACTAATGTGGCAAAGTAGTAGGAAATGGGGAGCATTTCATCTAAAACTAAAAGACTTGGGCATAGGTTAATGAGATTGTTTTAGTTGTCCCTGTGCTTCCTTCCTCCCCCGATATAATTTAGTTTAGTTCAGAGATACAGTGTAGAAACAGGCCATTCAACCCACTGAGTCCACACTGACCATTGATCACCCATTCACTGTGTTATTCCCACTTTCACATCTATTCCTTACACACCAGGGGCAATTTACAGAAGCCAATTAACCTACAAACCCAGTTTGTGGGAAAGGATGGGTGACGTTTCGGGCCAAGACCCTTCTTCAGACTGAGTGTAGTTGGGGGGGGTTGGGGTGGTGGGGAGAAAGCTGTAAAAGAGAGACGGGGCAGGACAAAGCTTGGCAAGTTAAGCCTGTCTGAAGAAGGGTTCCGATCCAAAACGTCACCTATTCCTTTTCTCCAGAGATGCTGCCTGACCCATTGAGTTGTGTTTAGTTTAGAGATATAGAGTGGAAACAAGCCCTTTGGGCCACCGAATCCACAGCGACCAGCAAACCCCACACACTAACACTATCCTACACACTGGGGGACTATATTACCAAACCCACATACCTAAACGTCTTTGGAGTGTGGCAGGAACCTGGAGCACCCGGAAAAACCCCACATGGTCACGGGGAGAACGTACAAACTCCGTACAGACAGCACCCGTAGTCAGGATCGAACACGGGTCTCTGGCGCTGTGAGGCAGCAACTCTACCGCTGTGCCACTGTGAGTTGCTCCAACACTTTGTGTCTATCGACCATGAAAACTCACTCGTCTTTGGGGATGGCGGGAGGAAACCGGAGCACCCGGAGGAAACACACGCGGCCCCTGGGGAGAGCGAGCAAACTCCGCACTGACAGCATCTCTGGCGCCGTGAGGCAGCGGCTCTACCTGGTGCACCGCCGCTATTAGTCCCCTGAGTGAGGGGGAAGCGTCTCCACCTTTTGTTCGCCCGCTTGACTTCAGCCTGGGAACAAGGAAAGCAGACGAAACAATTGAGGTCACATCGGAGCAGCGAGGTATTCATGGCGTGATATTCTTTTGTGATATTCATAAGCAGAATATTGTAATTGGCTGGGAGTAGTGCTGAGCATGCAAGGCTCGCTCAATATTGTTCAGATGCTCTGAATAACGGAGGAATTTAATAAACCTGCGATATTAATGAATTCAGAGTTATGGCTTTAGCCGAGTGGTTTTTGTGCTGGGCTGGCGTCTTGCATGTTGGAGTGAGCTTGGGGGGGTCATTTGGCCCCGTCCAAACGCCCGTCCCCTTATTTATTTCCCCCCTGTCGACCTCGTTAGGCTTCTCTGCGAAGAATAAAATGTTCCGAAAGCGCCTTCTAGAATGTTCCGACCATCGCAGGAGACCCATTACCAGCCGCAGTATATTGTCGTGGTGGGCCTATAAAAAAATGTAACGAGTGGCACTTCAGAAAGAATCTTATTTTGTTACTAATTCTCACAAGTTGCTGTCAGCAAATCTCCTGCACGCCACTCACCATTTTAGGCACTGCCTTTTCTTTAACCAACTCGGTTTCTCGCTGGCCGTATCATATTGTGATTTATTCACCCCACATGGGCTGGGCGGTGTCACGGGCAGGGCCAGAGTTTATTGCCCGTCCCTAATTGCCCCTGAACTGAGCGGCACTTAGCAGCCGACTCCATCCGCAGGTCCAGGGTCACGTGTCAGCCTCCTCAGATTAGGATGGCAGATTTCAGATTTAAGTGAACCATCTAGCTTATTCTGACCCTCCAGCAGTTTTGCAGTCACCATTACCGATGCTGACATTTTTATTCTAGATTTATTCCAGGCGCAGCGGTAGTGTTGCTGCCTCACAGCACTAGGGACCCGGGTTCGATCCTGACTATGGGTGCTGTGAGTACGGAGTTTGTACATTCTCCCCGTGACTGTAGGAAAAATAACTGCAAATGCTGGTTTAAATCGAAGGTAGACACAAAAAGCTGGAGTAACTCAGCGAGTCTGGCAGCATCTCTAGAGAGAAGGAATGGGTGACGTTTCAGTTCAGACTGAAGAAGGGTCTTGATCCAAAATGTCACCCATTCCTTCTCTCCAGAGATGCTGCCTCACCCGCTGAGTTACTCCAGCATTTTGTGTCTACCTTTCTGTGACCGTGTGGGTTTCCTCCGGATGCTCTGGTTTCCTCCCACACTCCAAAGACGTACAGGTTTGTAGGTTAATTGGCTTCGGTAAAAATCATAAACTGCCCCTAGCTTGCAGGACAGTGCTAGTGTATGGGGTGATCGCGGGTCAGCACGGATCCGATGGGACGAAGGGCCTGTTTCCCCACAGTATCTCTAAACTAAACAATGGCTTAAAACTATGCCCCTTTAGTTTTGACACCTCTGCTTCAAGAAAGATATCCAACTGAATTACTCGAACAATAATTATTTTACTTTCACACATACACCGCAATTAAATGTCCCCTCATCAAAATACCCACCCCAATCTGCCCAGTCTTTTCTCCCAGCTACATGTTTCAGTCCTATCTTATTTACCTGATGTGCAGGAAGGCAGTGCAGATGCTGGTTTAAAACCGAAGATAGACTCAAAAAGCTGGAGTAACTTAGTGGGACAGGCAGCATCTGTGGGGAGAAGGAATGGGAGACGTTTCGGGTTGCGATCCTTCTTCAGACTGAAGAAGGGTCTCGACCTGAAACGTCACCCATTCCTTCTCTCTAGAGATGCTGCCAGACTCGCTGTGTTACTCGAGCATTTTGTGTCTACCTTCGATTTAAACCAGCATCTGCAGTTATTTTTCCTACAGTCAAGGGGAGAATGTACAAACTCTGTACTGACAGCACCCGTAGTCAGGATCGAACCTGGGTCCCTGGCGCTGTCAGGCAGCAACACTACCGCCTGGAATAAATCTAGAATAAAAATGTCAGCATCGGTAATGGTGACTGCAAAACTGCTGGAGGGTCAGAATAAGCTAGCCGGTTCACTTAAATCTGAAATCTGCCATCCTTCAGTGGGGGAAAGGGAAACGAGAGCGAGAGGAATCTGATTCCTGTGGGAATCTCATCTTTCTTGTACCGCGGTGACCTGCGAGGACTGTTTATAGTTCTGAGCTTGCTCAGTGTCTGAGGTGTTGGCAATAAAGAAAACAGTCGTGTTTTAATATTGTGCTCAGCAGTCATCCTGCATAAATAGTCACTGGTGCACGGGCTAATCTGGTGTGGTTTGCAGTCTTCACTGAATGCCTGTAATCCCGATGTACACAGTGGTGTTCTTACATTCCTGACTGATCCAGTCGCCAGTTACCGATTCTGACCAGTCTCCCTGCACCGCTGCTGTGAGCAGCCTATCTTTACTCCACATACAAGGCGGCATGGTGGCGCAGCGGTAGAGTTGCTGCCTTACAGCGCTTGCAGCGCCAGAGATCCGGGTTCGATCCCGACTATGGGTGCCGTCTGTACGGAGTTTGTACGTTCTCCCCGTGACCTGCGTGGGTTTACTCCGAGATCTTTGGTTTCCTCCCACACTCCAAAGACGTACAGGTATGTAGGTTAATTGGCTTGGTGTAAGTGGAAATTGTCCACTGTGTTAATCATCATCATCATCATCATATATATACAGCCGGAAACAGGCCTTTCCGGCCCTCCAAGTCCGTGCCGCCCAGCGATCCCCGCACATTAACACTATCCTACACCCACTAGGGACAATTTTTACATTTACCCAGCCAATTAACCTACATACCTGTACGTCTTTGGAGTGTGGGAGGAAACCGAAGATCTCGGAGAAAACCCACGCAGGTCACGGGGAGAACGTACAAACTCCTTACAGTGCAGCACCCGTAGTCAGGATCGAACCTGAGTCTCCGGCGCTGCATTCGCTGTAAAGCAGCAACTCTACCGCTGCGCTACCGTGCGGGGATCGCTGGTCGTCACGGACATGGTGGGCCGAAGGGCCTGTTTCCTTGTGGTATTTCTAAACTAAACTAAACTAACCCAAAAGGTACAAGTCAGGATTGCGTGCGTGTGTACTCTTGGGTAGTATTGAGTGTAGGAAGGAACTGCAGAAGCTGGTTTATACCGAAGATGACACAAAATACTGGAGTAACTCAGTGGGTCAGGCAGCATCTCTGGAGAAAAAGAATAGTTTAGTTTAGTTTACTTTACTTTACTTTAGACATGCAGTGCGGAAACAGGCCCTTTGGCCCATCGGGTCCGTGCCGACTCGTGACCCCCGCCTCGTACACTAGTACTATCCCACACACTGGGGACAATTTTACAATTTTATCAAAGTTATTTAACCTACAAACCTGTACGCCTATGGAGTGTGGGAGGAATCCAGGGAACCCGGAGAAAACCCACACAGTCACGTGGAGAGGGTACATACTCCATCCAAACAGCTCCCATAGCCAGGATCGAAACTGGGTCTCGGGTGGTGTAAGGCAGCATCTCCACTGCTGAGCCACTGTGCCGTGCTATTAAGTCTTAATATAATCATAGACAATAGACAATAGACAATAGACAATAGGTCATAGAACTATACAGCACAAAATGGTGGCTCTTTGGCCCATCATGACCTCGCTGAGCATCAAGCAGCCATTTCACACTAATTCTGTTTTATTCCTCCCACATCCACATCAACTGGCTTTATATTCAACACACCTACACACAGAGGCCAATTAACTGTCAATCTACAAATCAGTGGCATACAGCAGGAAGCCAGTGGTTGAAATTGGTTCTTCCCCTTTGTTATCAGCAAAGATAATAGAGCAGAGCAAGGTAGACCACTCGACCCTAAAGACCGTAGTATGTCATGATACCATTTTAGTCGGCAGAAACGTGGCGAAACGTATAAAAAGAAAAATAATAAAAATCTGTGAATTGATAGATGAGATATATTCTGCATTTTTATGGTATCATTACTCATACTGTTCCCCCCAAAACACTGATTACACTGCGAGAGGCAGAGCGAACGGCGGGTTTTGCTTACTAAAATGGCGGATGTTACGCTCCTTTGCGTACTACACTTCAGTATAGGCGATTGGCATTGGCTCTCCTGCATTGGCTCTCCTGCATTCCTCTCCTCCCCCCTCCCCTCTCCCCCCTCCCCTCTCCCCCCTCCCCTGCCCCCCCCCTTCCTCCTCCCTCCCTCTCCCTCCCTCCCTCCAGTACCTCTTCCCTCTCCCCTCCCCCTCCCCCTCTCCCTCCCCCTCCCTCCTTCCTCTTCCCCTTCCCCTCCCCCCCACTCCATCCACTCAACCCCTCATCCTCCCTCCTCCCCCTCCTTCCCTCCCCCTCCTCTCCCTGCAACGCCCCCCCCCTCCCTTCTCCCTCCCTCCCTAGGAGATAGATTTAAACTTTAAAATGTGAATAACTTTAAAAATATAACACCGATTTCAATGAAACTTCTTCCATTAGCACCAAAGGGACGACGGTGAGTAAGGTGGGCCTACAATTGTCGCGCTATCGTGTACCGTTTTGGCTGTAGTTCAGGAACAAACAAACAAACAAACACGAGTTTTAGTATATAGATATTATCTGATCTGTCTGGATAGCAGCTAAAACAAAGATTTTCACTGCACCGTGGTACAAATGCCAATAATAAGCCTAAAGCTAAACCTAAACCAAAGACCGTGGAGGCAACACACACGATCCTAGGTCGGAGAAAGTGTCAGGGGTTATGGGGAGCAGGCAGAAGGCTGGGACTGAGAGGGAAAGATAGATCAGCCATGATTGGATGGCGGAGTAGACTCGATGTGCCGAATGGCCTAATTCTGCTCCTAGAATTTATGAACTTATGAAGGTGCAAACTCCACACGGGCGGAACTGAACCTGAGTTACTGGAGCTGAGAGGCAGCAGCCGTATCAGTCGGATCACTGACAGCCCCAGTGTGCGGGATTGATTGAGATGGCAGGAGAAAAATAATTTTGCTGGGATAACAGAACATTGCACGATGTGCCTCTGTGCAGCGAGAGAGCCGTCAGATGTGAGGAGATAGAGCTGTTATTGTTGGCCAGCGTGCGAATCTCTTCCCGCTTTATCACTCTGCATTGAGAATAATCCCTGTGGCCAGATCAACTGCACAGACTTTGCTCACGGATTTGAATGTAAAACTACATTAAGTTCTCTCACATGTTGATGTTTTATATATTACACAGTCTGCTTGGAGTGGTAACATAATCACTAAGCATTCCCTATTACCACTAAAGGGAACATAAAAATATCCATTTCCAGTGAGTTTCCCAGTGAACTAAAGATGATCAATTGCATTTATGTCTCGGTGCTGCCATCAGTGATGTCTGCAAGTCTTCTCCAGGCTGTCTCGACTCGTTGCCTGGCCCACTGCTCACCTTCGGCCCGGCTTTTCAAATATGTCAACGATCTTCCCATCTCCAGCCCTTTCCGCTTTCCGCAGTGACCGTTCCCTCCGCAGGGGAGCAGCGGTAGAGTTGCTGTCTGACAGCGCTTGCAACGCCGGAGACCAGGGTTCGATCCCGACTACGGGTGCTGTCTGTACAAAGTTTGTACGTTCTCCCCGTGACCTGCGTGGGTTTCCTCAGAGATCTTCAGTTTCTCCCACACTCTAAAGACGTACGGGTATGGAGGTTAATTGCCTTGGTGTATGTGTAAATTGTCCCTCGTGTGTAGGACAATGTTAATGCGCGGGGATCGTGGACTCGGTGGGCCGAAGGGCCTGTTTCCGCGCTGTATCTCTAAACTAAACCCGCTAGCTGACTCATCCCTTCAAAATCAATCCGCAGGAGATGCAACACCTGTCCCTATACCTCCTCCCTCAACTCCATCCAAGGACCCCGACAGTCCTTTCAGGTGAGGCGGAGGTTCACTTGCACCTCTCCAACCTCATCGACTTGTACCCGCTGTTCTCGGTGTGGACTCCTATACACGGGCGAGACCAAGCGCAGGCTCGGCGATCCTTTCGCTGAACACCTTCGCTCAGTCCATCTTGGCCTTCGCGGTCTCCAGGTTGCCAAACATTTCAACTGCCCCTCCCATTCCCACTGACCAGTCTGTCCTGGGCAAAGATACTAGAGGAACAAGATGGACCACTCCGTTGAAATCGCCTATACTTAAGTGTAGTACGCAAAGGAGCGTAACATCCGCCATTTTAGTAAGCAAAACCCGCCATTCGCTATGCCTCTCGCAGTGTAATCAGTGTTTTGGGGGATCAATATGTGTGATGATACCATAAAAATGCAGAATATATCTCATCTATCAGTTCACAGATTTTTGTTATTTTTCTTTTATATGTTTCTGCAAGTTTCTGCCTACTAAAATGGCGCCGTGACATAGTACGGTTTTTTAGGGTCTGCTCTGCTCTATTATCTTTGGTCCTGGGCCTCCTCCACTGTCAGAGCGAGGTCACGCAAATTGGAGGAACAGCACCTCATATTTTTCTTGGGCAGCTTACATTACCAGCGGTATGAATTGTGATTTCTCGAATCTCTGGTAACCCTTGCATTCTCTCTGCTTCTGCCCTTCCCCCAGCCTAGTCATCCTGCCACTTCCACTGTTCATATCCATAACATCCATCCCTTTGTTATGACCTTTTCTACAGCCAACAGTGTGGCTGTCCTTGAAGTCAATGTTTAAAATAAGAACGGAGACAGCGTTTTGTGTCCTTGTTCTCTTGTAATAGTTACAACTAGTTGTAGGGGTGTTAATCAGTGAATGGAGACGTGGATGGTGCTGATGTTGTGACAGGAAACCACAAGCGAAGCCGAACATGAATTTCATAGATTTTGCGTGCACACATCATTTTAACAGAAATTTGGATCTACTGTTGACGAATTTAGACTTGTAGACAAGCATCGCATTCTGCTAGTGACCTAACCAAGTCTTTCTGAGCTCCATTCTGTAATTAAGACTTTGTTGTGTTGTTAATCAAGTCTCTGCAAAAATCTCAACACTGTTAATCGAGTTTCTGAGTAACCTCGTCATGTGAGAATATTTTAAAAAATGTACCAAAGTCACACTTGACATTTTATCTCTGTACCGCCACTCCCCTGACATCAGTCTGAAGAAGGGTCTCCACCTGAAATGTCACCCATTGCTTCTCTCCATAGATGCTGCCTGCCCCGCTGAGTTACTCCAGCATTTTGTGTCCATCTCACACTGGGCAGGTCAACTTCCTGGCGTGCTCGGAGCAGTTGAATAAATCGCCCGTTACTTCCAACGCCCATTGCGTGTGGCCTTTCCATTTTTGCTCCTACAAACTGCCGACATACACCAATTGTGGAGCTTAAATGGAGAGGCCACAGGGAGTTGGTAGTAGAAGTAACGGGCGATTTATTAAACTGGTGCGGCCAGCCAGCCAAAACTGACCTGTCAAGTCTCTGCAAAATCTCATTACTGTTAATCGAGTTTCTGAGTAACTTCGTCATCTGAGAATATAAGAAATGTGCAGGGAGACTTAGTTCGGTCACAATCAGAATGCGATGCTTGTCCACAAGTCTAACTTCGTCAACAGTAGATCCAGATTTCTGTTACAATGATGTGTGTGCAAAATCAATGAAAATCCTGTTAGGCTTTGTCTGTGGTTTCCTGTCACACCATTTAGCACAATCCACCCTTCTCCAATCCCTGATTATTAGCCCTCATTGCCACTCCTACACCACAACTATAAATGGCTTCTGCAGGCTTCTCATTCTGCATCTATTCCCACTCTTTAGATCGCATGCCTGCATTACATCATGTGCTTAATTTGCATGTCACAACACCGCCTAAATTCTCCTTACACGTTGTGACAGTAAATTCAAAGGGCGGGGCGGTGGCGCAGCAGTAGAGTTGCTGCCTTACAGTGCTTGCAACGCCGGAGACCTGGTTCGATCCCGACTAAGGGCGCTGTCTGTACGTTCTCCCTGTGACTGCGGAGATCTTCAGTTTCCTCCCACACTCCAAAGACGTGCAGGTTTGCAGGATAATTGGCTTGGGTTTGTATACTTTGTATAAGTGTAAATTGTCCCTAGTGTGTGTAGGCTTGTGTTAATGTGCGAGGGCCTCGGTGGGCTGAAGGGCCTGTGTCCGCACTGTATCTCTAAACTAAACTAATCCACGCAGTCCGTCTAAACCAACCTGATCTCCAATTGCCAAACACTTTAACTCCCTCTCCCATTCTCACACCGACTTTTCTGTCCTGGACCTCCTCCATTGTCAGAGTGAGGCCGAGCACAAATTAGAGGAACAGCACCTCTTATTTTGCTTGGGCAACTTACACCCCAGCGGTATGAACTTTGACCTCTCTAACTACAGGCTCTATCTCCATCCCTCCCCCTTCCCAGTTCTACGACCAGTCTTACTGTCTCCAATTACATTGTATCTCTGTTGGCTTTGCTGTTCTCTTCTCCCAGCTAACAATGATCTATTCTACATTTTCCTTGATCCCCATTCCCTTTGTCCTGTTTTCACACCTTACCCTTCCTTATCTACGTATCTCCCTCTCCCCTGACATCAGTCTGGAGAAGGGTCTCAACCTGAAACGTCACCCATTCCTTCTCTCCAGAAATGCTGCCTGTGTTACTCCAGCAGTTTGTGCCTAGCTTCAGTTTAAAGCAGCATCTGCAGTTCCTTCCTAAACAAATTGACTCTCATTTTAAAGGTAGACACAAAATGCTGGAATAACTCAATGGGTCAGCCGCAGTTTTTTTTCCTACTCTTTTCCGACTCTCATTTAATGTCTATATTAGGAATCCTCCCCCTATATTCCAAGAAGATTTTAAATTGTTCTTTTTTGATTCATAACCATCACCTTTTCCCATTTCTGTGAATGCTCGGGACTCTTGCCGATGTGTTGGATGAGTGAATTGTGAATCCTAGCAACTTACTGAGATGATATTATTGATGTCCAGACACTTTCTCAGGCACCCTTTTCTCATTTCAAAGCCGGTGCGTGTGATATTAACAGCATCGTGGGAGGGGAGAGGAGTCATTTGTTTTTATAATCCAGCGATTGTAAAACCAGACACAAGGCATCAGGAGGGGAGATATCGCCTGTTAAAGAAATGGGCGGGTACAAGCAAGAAAGAGAGAGTGAGAGAGAGAGAGAGAGAGAGAGAGAGAGAGAGAGAGAGAGAGAGAGAGAGAGAGAGAGGGAGGGAGAATGGGAGAGGGAGAGAGGGAGGGAGATGGACCGGGAGGGGGAGAGGGGGAGGAAAGGGAAAGACAGAGGGATGGAGAGGGGGAGAGGGAGAGGGAGAGGGAGGGAGGGAGGGAGAGTGGGCGAGGGAGAGAGGGAGATGGAGAGAGAAGGGGAGAGGGGGAGGGAAAAGGGAGGGAGAGAGGGTAGAGGAGAGGGAGAGGGAGAGGGAGAGGGAGAGGGAGAGGGAGAGGGAGAGGGAGAGGGAGAGGGAGAGGGAGAGGGAGAGGGAGAGGGAGAGGGAGAGGGAGGGAGAGGGAGAGGGAGAGGGAGAGGGAGAGGGAGAGGGAGAGGGAGAGGGAGAGGGAGAGGGAGAGGGAGAGGGAGAGGGGGAGGGAGAGGGAGAGGGAGAGGGAAATAGAGAGGGAGGGGAGAGGGGGAGGAAAGAGGGAGAGAGAATGTTTAATTGTCTTCTGAAACAACAATGGAACAATGAAATTCGTACTTGCAGCAGCGAAACAGGTCTGTAAATGCACTCACGGTTTATTTATCATGAGCAAAAGTAAATCAATTAATAATCACAATACTCGTTCAAAAAACATACCCAAAGCAGGCTATTACGGCCAATTGCAGCTTGTACTCTGCAAAACCTAGTGACTTTTGCATATGGACAGAGTGTGCTGTTTCTATGCATGGGGCACTTAATCAGGGATTGTTTAGTTTAGTTTAGTTTAGAGATACAGCATGGAAACAGGCCCTTCAGCCCATTGAGTCCGCGCCGACCAGCGATCCCCGCACACTAACACTATCTTTCACACACTAGGGACAATTTATATTTATACCAAGCCAATTAACGTACAAACCGGTACGTCTTTGGAGTGTGGGAGGAAACCGAAGTTCACGGAGAAAACCCCACGCAGTCACGGGGAGAACGTACAAACTCCATACAGACAGCACCCGTAGTCAGGATCGAACCTGGGATGCTCTGGCGCTGTAAGAGCTGTGAGGCAACAACTCTACCACTGCGCTACCGTGCCGCATATGTTGGAAGTGAACATACGGCTGGTGGTGTATCCTCCCATGACCTTCTTGATGGGTTTGGTCTCTCTTCTCCACAAGAGCCGCAAAAGTTGAGGTTAAGTTATCATGTCAGACGAGTGAGCCTAGGAGACCAGTCAGCCTAACATCTGTGGTAGGCAAGTTATTAGGTGGCACAGTGGCACAGCGGTAGAGTTGCTGCCTTACAGAGCAGAGACCCGGGTTTGATCCTGACTACGGGTGCTGTCTGTACAGAGTTTGTACCTTCTCCCTGTGACTGCGTGGGTTTTTTCCAGCCGCTCCGGTTTCCTCCCACACTCCAAAGACGTGCAGGTTTGTAGGTTAATTGGCTTGAGGAAAGATTGTAAATTGCCCCGTGTGTGGAGGATAGTGCTCGTGTACGGGGATTGCTGGTTGGCGCGAACTCGGTGGGCTGAAGGGCATGTTTCTGTGCTGTATCTCTAAAGTCTAAAGTATTCTGAGGGATAAGATATATGTATATGTATTTGGACAGGGGCTGATTAGCGATAATCAGCATGGTTTTGAATATAGATGTCTTACAAATCTGATTGTTTTTGAAGAAGTAACCAAAATGTTTGAGAAAGGAAAAGACGGACATTGTCTATGAGGACTTCAGCAAGGCATTTGATAAGGTTCCACATGGTAGGTTGCTCTAGAAGGTTAGATCACACAGGATCTAGGGAGAGAAGGGGTTTAGACAGGGTGAATGCACATAGTCTTTTACCAGAGTAGGTAAAATCGAGAACCAGCGAACATACAGGTTTAAGGTGAGAGGAGAAAGATTTAATAGGAACCTGGAGGCAACTTTTTCACGCAGAGGATGGTGGATATATGGAATGGGCTGCCAGAGAAGGACGTTCCTTTAGGAAGGAGATGAGGAGGAATTTATTTAGTCAGAGGGTGGTGAACGTGTGGAATTCACTGCCACAGAAGGCTGTGGAGGACAAGTCAATGGATATTTTTAAGGCAGAGATAGATAGATTCTTGATTAGTAATGGTGTCAGGGGTTATGGGGAGAAGGCAGGAGAATGGGGTTGAGAGGGAAAGATAGATCAGCCATGATTGAATGGCGGAGTAGACTTGATGGGCCGAATGGCATAATTCTGCTCCTAACACTTATGAACTTATGCCCAGACTGTTAATTCTACATTGGGCCGAAGCCAATTCAATGCCGACTCTGCGCCAAAAAAAAGTTCTTCTTGGTTACCTCCCTAAGTCTGTGGTTTTGGTTTGTAAATCCCTGTATTGCAGCCCTGTATTATCTCAGCCCTGACACTAATCCAGCCATAATCTAACATCCACCAAAGGCTGGCAAGCAAAAGCAACATCAAACTGTTTCAGAACTTATGTCCGTATTTTCTCAAGGCTTTTATGGAGCTGAAAGGATTTATGTAACTGAATAATACGCACTCTGCTTCATTTAATTGTATCTGCAGCGTTTTCTTCATTTCCTTCCCCCGGCAAGTGATTGAACACTTCAGTCCCACTCACATCTTGAGATTTCGAGGGCGGCACAGTGGCGCGGTGGTAGAATTGTTGCCTTCTGGCGCCAGAGACCCGGGTTCAATCCTAACCAAACTAAGGAGTTTATACGTTCTTCCCATGACCTGTGTGGGTTTTCTCCGGTTTCCTCCCACACTCCAAAGACATGCAGGTTTGTAGGTTTGTATCCTGGACCTACCTGATCTCCCAGTTGCCAAACACTTTAATTCCCCTTCTCATTCCCACATTGACTATTCTGTCCTGGGCCTCCTCTATTGTCAGAGTGAGGCCACACGCAAATTGGAGGAACAGCACTCATATTTCGCTTGGGCAGCTTACAACCCAGTGGTATGACTATTGATTTCTCTAACTTCAAGTAACCCTTGCATCCCCTCTCCCTCCATCCCTCCCCACCCAAATTGTACTCGCTTCAAAGTCATCTTGTTGAGTCTCATTGTCTGTAACTCGTTTTCACCTAGCCCACAGCTACCAGTGGCCTGTTTCTTTTATCATTGTTACTTGTCTGCATATCTTAATTGTTCTGTATCTCTCTACATCACCGTCTATATCTCTCATTTCCCTTTCCCCTGACTCTCAGTGTTAAGAAGGGCCTCGACCAGAAACTTTGCCTATTCCTTTCCTCTGGAGATGCTGCCTGACCGTTGAGTTACTCAGCTTTTTGTGTCTATCTTTGATTTAAACCAGCATCTGCAGGTCCTTCCTTCACAGGTTTGTAGGCTAATTGGCTTCGGAAAAAAATGGTACATTGTTCTCAGTGTGCAGGATAACGCTGGTGTACAGGGATCACTAGTCAGAGTGGAACAAGTGGGCCGAAGGGACTGTTTCTGCGCTGTATCTCTAAACTAAACTAAATTAATTTTGGTTTAAGTTTCTCAACTTGACCTGGCACTTGATTGATGTTTTGTTTTCTTGCATATAACATAATTAAGAAACATTTAGACAGGTACATGGATAGGACAGGTTTAGAGGGATATGAGCCAAACGCAGGCAGGTGGGTCTAGTGTAGATGGGACGTTGGTCGGGTGGGCAAGTTGGGCTGAAGGGCCTGTTTCCACGCTGTTTGACTATAACTCTCAAGCTCTAGACAGGTGGTGGGTCATTAATCTTCAGGTTGTTCAGCGGTTGATACAACGACAGGCGACCAGGTCAAGGCCAATTAAGAGCACATTGAGGCTCGGCTAACAAGGATATCAGATTTCCTCTGCCCATCGTCTACCAGTTGCGGTCCATACAACCAACGGTATGAATATTGAATACTCCAACTTTAGTTAACCTCTGCCAACCCCCCTAACACCCTCTCCTGCTATCGCCCCCACTCACACCCCCCCCCCTTCTTCCCTCCATTCCACCCCACTTCTCTGTGCCCCACCTGGACTTCCCTTCCTCTTCGATTTCCCTTCCTCTGGCTTCACAATTCACAGCCCTTCAATCCGTTTTGTCTCACGCTTCCTGTCTCTTCACCTCTGACCTTAGTCCAGCCATATGCTCACCGGCAGTCTCTCTGTTTTTTTTTTGTTGTTTTTTGTCATTGTCGTCGTTAAATGTACGTTTTGTTTTATTTTTAACTCTGTGTATGTGGGGGGGTGGTGGAGGGGTTGGGGGAAACCTTTTTTCAAATCTCCTCCTCAACGGAGATGCGACCTTTACCGTGTCGTATCTCCGTTTGCGCTACGGCCTAACATCGTGGAGTCGGCGGCCTCCAGCTGGGATCGACCTCAAAGACTCCGGTCGCAGGGCCTGGACTTACCATCTCGGAGGCTTTGGCCGTGGGGCCCTGCAGACCGCAACATCGGGAGTTCGCAGGTCCCTGGCTGGCGACCGGCTTTCGGGAGCTCCAGCCGTAGCAGCTTCGACCGCCCCGAAGCGCGAGGTATGATCAACCCGCTCGCAGGCCCTTCATCGCCCTGCGTGCTCAGCCGCAGCACTTTCCATCGCCCGGTGGGGGCTCAGGACTTTCATCGGCCAGCTCGGCTCGGCCCTGGGACTTTCCATCGCCCGGTGGGGGCTTCAAAAAGTTGGGAGCCTCGATCACCTCGTGGCACCACGGGAGAAGAACGAGGAGGAGATAAGACTTGGCCTTCCATCACAGTGAGGGTATGCCTAGAGCAATCACTGTGATGGCTGTTTTTGTGTAAAAAATTATATCTGTGTGTCTTGTGCTTTTTAATGTCTACTGCCAGACCCTGACGTGAGAGGACGCTGGCGTTGAGTATTCGCCGCTTTTCCGTCAGGAGTTTTGTCTGTTTGTTTCTATGTTAATTGTTTTTGTAAAGCGCTTTGAGCATGTGATAAGGCGCTATATAAAATAAATGGATTATTATTATTATTATTATTATTATATGCACCTCTAACCCCACCCCCTGACCTGTGTTCACCTATCACCTCTAACCCCACCCCCTGACCTGTGTTCACCTATCACCTGCCACGCTTTGTCCTGTCCTCTCCTCTCTTCCAGCTTTCTTCCCCCCTCCTCTCCCACAATGAGTCAGAAGCAGTGTCCCGAACCGAAACGTTCCCTTTCCAGGGATGATGCGTGACCTGCTGAGTTACTCCAGCACCTTGTGTTTTTTGTTGTGCCAGATGACTTTTTTTTAACATAGCCAGTAATTTCCTCATCACCATTATGATCAGCATTTCTCTGTTGCAGATTATTTACTTCACTGAAGACACATTCTAAATCTGCTCCACAGATTCACCACCCTCTAAAGAAATTTAGGGTTAGGGTTAGGGTTAGTTGCTGCCTTACAGCGAATGCAGCGCCTGAGACTCAGGTTCGATCCTGACTACGGGCGCCGTCTGTATGGAGTTTGTACGTTCTCCCCGTGACCTGCGTGGGTTTTCTCAGAGATCTTCGGTTTCCTCCCACACTCCAAAGACGTACAGATATGTAGGTTAATTGACTGAGTAAAATGTAAAAATTGTCCCTAGTGTTTGTAGGATAGTGTTAATGTGCGGGGATCGCTGGGCGGCGCGGACTCGGTGGGCCGAAGGGCCTGTTTCCGCGCTGTATCTCTAAATCTAAATCTAAAAAAAAAATCTAAAAAAAATCCTCCTCATCTCCTTTCTAAAGGTACGTCCTTTTATTCTGAGGCTGTGCCCTCTGGTCGTATCCTCTCCCACCAGTGGAAACATCCTCTCCACATCCTCCACATAGTGGCTATCTTTTGCCCTGAAAGCTGCCGTGTTCAGTGATCAGCATGTAGGGGTGACTGGAAATGATGGAGAGAGACGGGTCAGGCCACGTCTTTGTTGGCTTTGATGTTGACATTACGTGCGAGCTGGGCTGGAGGGGACTGTTGCTGAGAAGGCCTTTGGCAGATCGCTTTAAAACTGACCGATCTCAACGCCAAACATGTCTTCTGGCCTGCCGTCAAACTGTGAGGGGGGACTGACCCCGGGCTTTCAAGAAACGTCCATTGTCAGCGTGCGATGGAGTTTAGGAGTGCACTCTCAACCTTGACCTCCGACCCGAGCTCCCCGCAGTGCAGCCGCGTGATTGGCAGTGGACAGGAGCGGGGGTCAGGGCCGGGGCCAGAGGGCGACGGGACGACACAAGGTGGACATCTGCAGCACGGACGTTGCTGCTGCTGCAAGGTGCGAGCGGCTGCAGAACAGATGGTGCTGGTGCGGTGTTGTTAACAGGTAGCTTGACCTTCCATGGACCCTCGCAGCGAGGGAATTGCGATCTTGTCAAGTCCGCGGCAGCTTCAGAAAGTCAAAACCGTGCAACGCAGACCGGATGCACCTCACGTCAACCTGTGGCTGCTTCACGGATATTTCACACTGGCTATGAATGACAAAGGAAAGACTAACTTCTCCAGTACCATAGTGAGGCCGACCGGACATTTGGAGGAACAGCACCTCATATTTCGCCTGGGCAGCTTGCAGCCCAGCGGTATGAACATCGACTTCTCCCACTTTAGATAGTTCCTCTGTCCCTCTCTTCCCCTCCCCCTTCGCAGATCTCCCTCTATCTTCTTGTCTCCACCTATATCCTTCCTTTGACCCGTCCCCCTGACATCAGTCTGAAGAAGGGTCTCGACCCGAAACGTCACCCATTCCTTCTCTCCTGAGATGCTGCCTGACCTGCTGAGTTACTCCGGCATTTTGTGAATGAATATCTAACTTGCACTGGTAACATCATCAGGCCTTTATCAAGTGTCTTTAACCAGTGGGATAATCTGGGGGATAAGGGGTCAGCCATTGAGTTGAGACGGCTACTATCGCAAAGTTCAAGGACAGGTTTAGAGGGATATGGGCCAAACGCAGGCAGTCGGGACTAGTATCGGCAAGTTGGGCTGAAGGGCCTGTCTCCACGCTGCAAGACTCTATGACTCTATGAACAATTAAATGATTGGATTTCAACAAAATAAAATTTCAAAATGATGAAATCTTATTTCAAAGACTGTTTCCTTTTGGCGTGCTTGGAATAATCCAATAATATTTTCACATAATAATATCTGCAGCGCTGGGACCCCACTGTTCCTTTTCTCATTCCATCTTTAATTGGATCGAGAAAACAAAATCCAAATATGTCTGATGCAGAGAGTGAAAGCTGGCAGCAACTAAAATGTTTTGTTCCTAATGCCACTGACTGCTCCTTCTCAAAATATCGTTCCCGGATTATTTTAGTTTGGTTTAGTTCAGAGATACTGTGTGGCAACAGACACTTCGGCCCACCGAGTCCGTGCCCACCAGCGATCACCCCGTATACTAACACTGTTCAGCACCCTTGGGACAAATTTACAATTTAACCAAAGCGAAATTAACCTACAAACCTGCATGTTTAGTTTAGTTCAGAGATGCAGTGTGGAAACAGGTCCTTCGGCCCACCGAGTCCGCGCCGACCAGTGATCCCCGCACACTAACACAAATTCCAATTTTACCAAGCCAAATTAACCTACAAACATGCATGCGTTTGGAGTGTGGGAGGAGTGTCGGAGTGTGAGAGCATCTAGGGACGGCCACAGGAGGAACGTACAAACTCCATACGGACAGCACCCGTAGTCAGGATCGAACCCGGGTCTCTGGCGCTGTAAGGCGGCAACTCTACCGCTGGCCCTCCTTCTCTTTCCAAATTCAAAACGGTTAAATGTGATAATATCCATCAATATCCCCTCTCCCATCAGGCAAGAGGTACAGAAGTGGGAAACATATAATCCAGATTGTCCAGATTCAGGGACAGTTTCTTCCCAGCTGTTATCCAGCAACTGAACTATCCTCTCTCTCACTTACGAGAGAGACTTCTATTCAACTCATTGGAGACCTTCAAACTATCTTTAATCGGACTTTACGACTTTATCTTGCACTGTGGACGGCTAGATTGGCATCATCTGACTCGGCCAGTACCCTAACTTATTGAAGGACATTATAGACAATAGACAATAGACAATAGACAATAGGTGCAGGAGGAGGCCATTCGGCCCTTCGAGCCAGCACCGCCATTCAAAGTGATCATGGGTGATCATTCTCAATCAGTACCCCGTTCCTGCCTTCTCCCCATACCCCCTGACTCCGCTATCCTTAAGAGCTCTATCTGGCTCTCTCTTGAATGCATTTAGAGAATTGGCATCCACTGCCTTCTGAGGCAGAGAATTCCACAGATTTACAACTCTCCGAGTGAAAAGGTTTTTCCTCATCTCCGTTCTGAATGGCCTAGCCCTTATTCTTAAACTGTGGCCCCTGGTTCTGGACTCCCCCAACATTGGGTCCAACCCCTTAATAATCTTATATGTTTCAATAAGATCCCCTCTCATCCTTCTAAATTCCAGTGTATACATTCAGAAGTCTGATAACAGAGGGGTAGAGGTTATTCCTGAGTCTAGTGGTTCACACTTTCACTGTACTGTATCTTTCACTAGACTGTATCTTTTGCCGGAGGGAACCAGGGAAAAATACGGAATTACCGGGGTGGGACAAGTCTTTGATTACGTTGGCTGTTTTCCCGAGACAGCGTTGAGTGTAGAGTGAGTCAGTGGGATGTATGGTCAGTGTGATGGACTGGGCTACATTCACAACTCTGTGTGTTCCTGGTGGCCGTGGGCAGAGCTGCTCCCAAACCAAGTTGTGGTGCAACCCGCCCCAATATCGAAACGTATAAGATTATTAAGGGGTTGGACACGTTAGAGGCAGGAAACATGTTCCCAATGTTGGGGGAGTCCAGAACAAGGGCCACAGTTTAAGAATAAGGGGTAGGCCATTTAGAACTGAGATGAGAAAAAACCTTTTCAGTCAGAGAGTTGTGAATCTGTGGAATTCTCTGCCTCAGAAGGCAGTGGAGGCCAATTCTCTGAATGCATTCAAGAGAGAGCTGGATAGATCTCTTAAGGATAGCGGAGTCAGGGGGGTATGGGGAGAAGGCAGGAACGGGGTACTGATTGAGAATGATCAGCCATGATCACATTGAATGGCGGTGCTGGCTTGAAGGGCCGAATGGCCTCCTCCTGCACCTATTGTCTATTGTCTATAATATGGGCGGCACAGTGGTGCAGCAGTAGAATTGCAGCCTTACTGCGCCAGAGACCCGGGTTCGATCCTGTCTGTGGGTGCTGTCTGTATGGAGTTTGTACATTCTTCCAGTGACCTGCGTGGGTTTTCACCGGGTGCTCCGGTTTCCTCCCACGCTCCAAAGACATCCAGATGTGTAGGTTAATTAGTTGACGTAGGTACATCAACAGTGTTGAAAGGACACGGATAGATACACGGATAGGAGAGGTTTGGAGGAATATACGCCAAACGCGGGCAAATGGGACTCGCTTAGCTGGGGGCCAATGCTGGTCAACATGGACGAGTTGGGCCGAAGGGCCTGTTTCTGTGCTGTATGACTTTGAGTTGCTTAATTTGAGTCCGTATCTTAGGCCAATAATGCCCCATGAATTGATGCACTTCACATGTCCTTTGCCAAGCTCGAAAAGGAATGCTGGCATTTACTTATATCACTGGTGGGTACGTTCTGATGGTTTTATCTACAATCCGTCTCCTTCACTTTGTATCCCTTTAGCAGATTCTGTGGTTCACACATGAAAATCAGCTTGGTTTTTCTGTTAACCAGGGAATGCCTGTTGAAATAAGTCTATGATAACTACCACAAAGGAGTTCCATCACAGAGACTTTCTCCAGTATTAATGCCGAACCTGGAGGATTTGCATCCGTGTTTTGAAAGAACTTTGTTCTGTGACTCACTGCTCTCCCAGCTAAAACTCATCTTTTATTCCTGTACACTTCATATCAAACTCTTTTGCCCTGATAATTCCCACCTTAAATCCTTTCACTAATCTAGCTCTCTCTCCCACTTCTCGATGTCCCCTCAGACTTACCTGTCTGATCACATAACTTCCTCGTGATTTGTTTGATGTTTCTGCTTTGAAATGTCCAGAGATATTTTATTGGGTTGACTTTATAAATGCAATTTGTTGTTGCCATAAGCTAAATAGTTTCCTAAAGTTGTTCCCACAAATCAAATCCCCTTGTAACATTGCACACAGAGTGCCTCGGCTGTTTACAAAGAGAATTCTAAGTGTTAGGGCCAAGAGAGCAGATGAGGCAGAAAATGTCATAGTGTCGTCGAGATGTACAGCTGGAACAGGCCCTTCGGCCCATCTTGTCCATGTCAACCCAGTTGGCATTCTGGGTAAATCCCATTTGCCTGCATTTGGCCCATATCCTTCTGAACCTTTCCTATAGATATATCTGTCTAAATGTCTTTTTAAAATTGAAATGGTATCCGTTTCAATAGCTTCCTCTGGCAACTGATGTGTGGCTACACTGTGGATGACTTGATTGGAATCACGTATAGACTTTCCGCTGACTGGATAGCATGCAACGAAAAAGCTTGTCACTGTACATCGGTACCTCATTGGTGGATGGGTGAGGAGAGGGACGTCGGTTCACTAGACGATCCAGATGTCCATGGAAGGTAAAGTTGCCAACTGTCCCGTATTAGCCGGGACATCCCATATTTTGGGCCAAATTGGTTTGTGTCGTACGGGACTGCCCTTGTCCTGTATTAGCCCGGGGGGGCGCTATAGACCCCGACACTGTAGACCCCGACATTGTAGGGCCCGACGCTGTAGGTCCCCGACAGTTTCTAGGTCACGACACTCTAGGTTTCTGCCATTTTAGCTCCGGACAGTGTAGGCCCGGAGTCCTGGGCGCCGCCTAACGGAGTTGCGTAGCAACCATCCTCCCGGCCCGGGGCGGCCACCATTGGTGGAGCAGGAGCATGTGGCCGCTGGCTGGGTGAGGTCACGTGGTTTGGGGCGGCGACGTCACCTTGTCCCGTATTTGGGAGTGAGAGAGTTGGCACCCCTAGTGGAAGGTGAAGGCTGGAGGCTCTGCCGCAGCCTGGGACTCGCCTGGATCGGGTCCCGCTCATAAGACCTGGAGCACAGATTAAATTTTGAAAGTGGTGCCAAAACCTAGCGCTCCTTGCATGGTGTCTCAGTGGACTATTTTTGTACACTTTGCTGATCGGGGATTATGCTAGGTACAACAATACCTTACTGAACAGCATGCAAAAATAAAAAACATCACTGCGCGTTTGCACAGGTGACCATAAAGCACCATTGACCGTTGACATTGAAATCTTTTCTGCATCCTATCCAGCTTAATGACATCCTTCCTTTCACCAGGTGACCAGAACTGCAAGGCAATAATGCAAGTGTGGTCTCGGTTTCATATGCTCTGCCGTTTGTCTAAGAGAAACTAACCACTCAATTTCGGGATGCATCACAGCTTGGTTTGGGAACAGCTCCATCCAAGACCGCAGCGAATTGTGGACGCAGCCAGGACCATCACACAACCAACCTCCCTTCCATTGACTCCATTTGTACCTCACGCTGCCTTGTCAAGGCCATAATCAAGGACAAGTCACACCCCGGCCACACCCTCTTCTCCCCTCTCCATCGGGCAAAAAGGTATAGAAGTGTGAAAAACGTTCACCTCCAGATTCAGGGACAGTTTCTTCCCAGCTGTTACCAGGGAATGGAATCATTCCTGCCACAACCAGAGAGCAGTCCTGAAATACTATATACCTCATTGGTGACCCTCGGACTATCAGACTGTGCTGGCTTTACCTTGCACTAAACATTATTCCCTTATCATGTATCTATACACTGTAAATGGCTCGAATGTTATCATGTATTATTGTCTGTATTCTGACTGATTAGCATGCAACAAAAGCTTTCACTGTACTCAGCACATGTGACAAACAACCTAAACACAAACCTAAACCTAACTGTGAGAAAACTAAGCACTACCACTACTTAAGTAGTTATTTTGCTTCCATCTCTCCTCCTGTCGAACCGCTTTTCACTGGCCTGTGCACGCTGGAGTATAGAAGGATGAGGGGGGACCTCTGAAATTTTCCGAATAAGTGAAAGGCCTGAGTAGAGTAAATGTGGAGAGGATGTTCCATTAGAGGCCGTACTGGAATCAGAGGCCATAGCCTCAGAATAAAAGGACGTACCTTTAGGAAGGAGATGAGAAGCAATTTCTTTAGTCAGAGGGTGGTGAATCTGTGGGATTCTTTGCCACAGAAGGCTGGGGAGGCCAATGGATAATTTTTAAGGCAGAGACACTAAAGCAACCCGACTCAATAGACAATAGACAATAGACAATAGGTGGCAGGAGTAGGCCATTCAGCCCCTTCGAGGCCAGCACCGCCATTCAATGCGATCATGGCTGATCACTCTCAATCAGTACCCCGTTCCTGCCTTCTCCCCATACACCCTCACTCCGCTATCCTTAAGAGCTCTATCCAGCTCTCTCTTGAAAGCATCCAACGAACTGGCCTCCACTGCTTCTGAAGCAGAGAATTCCACACCTTCACCACTCTCTGACTGAAAAAGTTCTTCCTCATCTCCGTTCTAAATGGCCTACCCCTTATTCTTAATCTGTGGGCCCCTCGTTCTGGACTCCCCCAACATTGGGAACATGTTTCCTGCCTCTAATGTGTCCAATCCCCTAATTATCTTATATGTTTCAATAAGATCCCCCCTCATCCTTCTAAATTCCAGTGTATCCAAGCCTAATTGCTCCAGCCTTTCAACATACGACAGTCCCGCCATTCCGGGAATCAACCTAGTGAACCTACGCTGCAACGCCCTCCATAGCAAGAACATCCTTCCTCAAATTTGGAGACCAAAAATGCACACAGTACTCCAGGTGCGGTCTCACCAGACTCCTGGAACCTCTGTACATTATCGATTGTCCAGTTGTGCCACGCAGCCTGATGGCAGGAAGCCCAAAGCGTGTAACACTTGATACAATTAATTTGAAAACTTTGCATATTACAATTTTCTAATTAACAAATTTTATAATTACACGAGCTTCTGGGTTTAATACTCCAGATAGAAAATATTGAGCCTACCATCAATACCAGTGCAACAATGTCAACATGGTAGCTTTTAATTTCGAGTTAATTTTGGAATCTGGAATTTAGACATGGGAATGGTGTGGTGTAAACCAGGCTTCACTGCTACCGGTTCTCAGACTCTGAGCGATAATATTTTTGATAACAGTCAGGGGTCTAATTTTAATTAAGAAGAATCACTTCAGTTCTTCTAATTTACTAACAATGAACAGCAGCAGTGAGTGCTCTTTGTCAATGAAGCAGTCATACAACACAACTTCCTTTATTTCAGTTTTGATATTTAATCCACTCTCCGTTCTTTCAGAGCAGAGATGAACAAACCCGACTGCATGAATACCGTTCCTTACATACAATATGCCAGATTATACCAGTAGACATGGTATTCATGTTCAATAGTTCATTCGTTCTAAGAGCAGGATTAGGCCACTCGGCCCATCGAGTCTACACGCCATTCAAGCATGGCTGGTCTATCTTTCCCTCTCAACCCCATTCTTCTGCCTTCTCCCCACTACCCCATGACACCCGTGCTAATCTGTGACTGTGTGGGTTTCCTCCGGATGCTCTGGTTTCCTCCCACATCCCAAAGACTTGTGGATTTGTTGGTTAATTGGTTTATTTAAATTGCCCCTCGTGAGAAATGCAAAAACGGAATAACATAAAACGAGTGTGAATGGGTGATCGATGGTCCGGCGTGGACTCAGTGGGCCGAAGGCCTTGTTTCCATGCTGTACCTCTGAACTGAACTGAACTAAATACAGCATGGAAACATGCTCTTCAGCCCACTAAGCTCACACTGGCCATAGAGCACCCGTTCACACTAGTTCTATGTATCCCACATTCACATCCGACACACCAGGGGCAATTTACAGAGACCAATTAGCCTGTTAATCTGTGGAAACTCATTGCCACAGAGGGCTGTGGAGGCCAAGTCAGTGGATATTGTTAAGGCAAAGACAAATTCTTGATTAGAACGGGTGTCAAGGGTTGTGGGGAGAAGGCAGGAAAATGGGAGTAGGAGGCAGAGATCAGCCATCATTGAATGGCGGAGTGGGCTCGATGGGCCGAATGGCCTAATTCTACTCCTATAACTTGTGAACGTGAACCTACAAACCTGCACTTCCTTGGGAAGTGGGAGGAAACAGGAGCACCTGAAGGAAGCCACGTGGTCACAGAGAGAACGCGCAAAACGCCTCGTACAGACAGCACCCGGGGTCGGGATCGAACCTGGATCTCCGGGCGCCGTGAGGAGCAGCTGCTTTACCAGCTGCGCCACTGCGCCACCAAAAACTTGTGGTTGTAGAGCGCCACATTTGACCATTTGACCGTGTTGACTGCCATGGTTTACACCGAAGAGAGGCACAAAAGTAACTCAGCGGGACAGGCAAAATCTCTAGATCAAAGGAACGGGGCCACCATTTTAATAATTTGCACACACGCACAGCACGCACAGGTGAAACCGTGACGAGGAATTGCAGAGATATTATAATTCTTTACAAGAGTAAAATGAAACTAGAGGAATATTATGAGGAAACAGGGTTAAAGGCAGCAGATGGATTTCAATGTCTGTAAGTGCTGAAAAACAAACAGCCCGGTATGGATCTTGACCCTGGAGAAGGAGAGGATTTGATGGCTATTAAATGTTCTCCGCATTAAGAAGGGGGCGTCAAATCCGGCACAAAGTACCTCAGTCCCTTTCATTTCTCCGGTGTATAAAACCAAACATAAAGCCCATAAAAACAGCAAATGCAATTCTCAGTTTTATCACAGGAGATATAGAATATAAAAGACAAGGGGGAATGAAGAGTCTGCATAAAAGTTTAATAAGAAACTCAATTATTGTACTGTTACAGTCCCTGGGCTCCAGACTCCTATAGGAAGCATATTGAGACACACACAGTCACTAAGATGGTGCAAGCTAAAAAGAAATAAAAAGATGATTTATAAAATGGAGGCTTTATTAGGCATAGCCTCACAGAGGGCAACATTATCAAAGCTTTAAATGAGGAAACATAATGGATTAGATTGATAGAGGTGGAAAGTGCCCAGGAACCAACATGTTTCTGAACAGTGGGATATAGGTAACATTTTCCATGCAAGGGACGAGATAGGGAGAGATATTTCTTATTGGAGTGAGGTTCAAGGGAGTCGAAATTACGCTCAGGGTTATTGATGAAGTTAGAATTTCTGTGCACGAAGGAACTGCAGATGTTGGTTTAAACCGAAAAAGCTGGAGTAACCCGCCAGGTCAGGCAGCATCTCTGGAGAAAAGGATATGGGCGAAGTTAGACTGAGAATTAGGGGAAAGGGAGACAAGGGGAGGAGAGAGAGAGAGCGAGAGAGAGAGAGAGAGAGAGAGAGAGAGAGAGAGAGAGAGAGAGAGAGAGAGAGAGACGAGAGGAGGAGAGAGAGAGAGAGAGAGAGAGGAGAGAGAGAGAGAGAGAGAGAGAGAGAGAGAGAGAGAGAGAGAGAGAGAGAGAGAGAGAGAGAGAGAGAGAGAGAGAGAGAGAGAGAGAGAGAGAGAGAGAGAGAGAGAGAGAGAGAGAGACAAAGCGTCACCCATTCCTTTGATCCAGAGATTTTGCCTGTCCCGCTGAGTTACTTTGGTGTCTCACTTCGGTGTAAACCAACATCTGCAGTTCCTTCCTACACTTTTCGTCTCCTCCACAGCCAAATCTCCTCAAGGTATGTCTACTTTGAAGAAGTTCTCCTCCTCTCTCTGAGGGCAGCACCGGTGGCGCAGCGGTGGAGCTACAGATTGAACCCGGGTTCGATCCTGACTACAGGTGCTGTCTGTACGGAGTTTGTACGTTCTCCCCGTGACCTGCGTGGGTTTTTTTCCCAGTGCTCCGGTTTCCTCCCACACTCCAAAGACACACAGGCTTGTAGGTTAATTGGCTTGGTGTAATTGTAAATTGTCCATAGTGTGTGTAGGATAGCGTTGATGCACGGGGATCGCTGGATGACGTGGACTCGGTGGGTCAAAGGGGAACGTTTCCGCGCTGCATCTCTAAACTTTCTCCGATAAGAAAGTCTGAAGTAGGGTCTCGCTCGGAAACAGCACCCATTCCTTCTCTCCAGAGATGCTGCCTGTCCCGCTGAGTTACTCCAGTATTTTGTGTCTATCTTAGATTTTCTATTGTCCCAAAATCCCTGGATCTCGGTCTTGATCAAAACACGAAGCGCTGGAAGAACTCAGCGGGTCAGTCAGCATCCATGGAGGGGAAAGGGGAGGCGAAGTTTCGGGACAGGTCCCTTCTTCAGACAGTCCTGAGCCTTGTTGTAACTGAGTGGCCCCAGACAGGTCCCAGTGGGTCTGAAGAAAGGTTCGACACAAACTGCTGGAGGTACCAGCTGATTTCTCCAACTTTTATTTTTGCTCAGGATTCCGGTATCTGCACATCCTTGTGCCTCCATAATCTGGGGAATCGTGGGTGACGGTGTCAGCAGGCACACTGATGGGGAATAAACATACCAGGCAAATTGGGGTGACACAGCGGCACAGCGGTAGAGTTGCCGCCTTACAGCACCAGAGACCTGGGTTCGATCCTGCCTACGGGTGCTGTCTGTACGGACTTTGTACGTTCTCCCTGTGACCACGTGGGTTTTTTCCAGTTTCCTCCCACACTAAACACTTCCTCCCGCACTAAGAGATACAGTGCGGAGACAGGCCCTTCGACCCGCCAGTGAGTCCGCGCCGACCAGCGATCCCCGCTCATTAACACGACCCTACACACACTAGGGACAATTTACACTTATACCAAGCCAATTAACCTACAAACCTGTATGTCTTTGGAGTGTGGGAGAAAACCGAAAATCTTGGAGAAAACCCATGCGGTCACGGGGGGAACGTACAAACTCCGTACAGGCAGCACCCGTAGTCGGGATCGAACCCGGGCCTCCAGCGCCCCAAGCACTGTAAGGCAGCAACTCTACCGCTGCGCTACCGTGCCACCATTTAACTGTGGTAAATTGTAAATTGTCCCTGGTGTGTAGTGTAGAACTGGTGTGCGGGCGATTGCTGGTCAGCGCAGACTCGATGGGCCAATGGGCCTGTTTTCAAGCTACGTAAATAAGCTTATAAATAGACTTATAATTATAATTATAAAATAAATATAAAGTTACTTAAAGTCTACAGGATAGATCATCAGAGATATCCATGCCCAGAACATAAAACTGTTGGCTCTCCTCATACTGTACTGTCATGTCTCCCCCGCCATTGATTTAATCTACACTACACGCTGCCTCCAGAAAGCAGCCAACATAATCAAGTTGCATTCCCACGCCGGTCATTTTTTCTTCTCCCCCCACTCTTTAGTTTAGTTTAGTTTAGTTTGGGTAAGAGATCCAGCATGGAAAAAGAACTTTCGGCCACCGAGTCCGCGCCGACCAGCGATCCATGTACATGAGCACTACCCAGCGCACTAGAGACAATTTACAATCTTTACCGAAGCCAATTAACCTACGAACCTGCACGGCTTTGGAGTGCGGGTGGAAACCGGAGCACCCGGAGAAAACCCGCGCAATTCACGGGGAGAACGTACAAAACTCCGTACAGACAGGTACCGGTAGTCAGGATCGAACTCGGGTCTCAGGCGCTGTGAGGCAGCAACTCTACCGCTGCGCCACCCACGTGCTGTGCCTCTCTTGTTGGGCAGGCGATAAAGAAGGTTGAAAGTGCCAGGAACATTTTCTTCCCCTCTTGTTTCTGAAAGCTCTTTCCATGGGCGGCACGGTAGCGCAGCGGTAGAGTTGCTGCTTTACAGCGAATGCAGCGCCGGAGACTCAGGTTCGATCCTGACTACGGGTGCTGCACTGTAAGGAGTTTGTACGTTCTCCCCGTGACCTGCGTGGGTTTTCTCCGAGATCTTCGGTTTCCTCCCACACTCCAAAGACGTACAGGTATGTAGGTTAATTGGCTGGGTAAATGTAAAAATTGTCCCTAGTGGGTATAGGATAGTGTTAATGTATGGGGATCGCTGGGCGGCATGGACTTGGAGGGCCGAAAAGGCCTGTTTCCGGCTGTATATATATGATATGATATGATAAATCAAGGATACAGTCCTGAATTTCCAACCAACCTTGTTGTAGACATTGGACCTTTTCCCCTGGAGCAGTTACACTACAATGCCGAGAACTATATTTTGCACTTTGGGATCTTTTTCTTCTCTCTCCCTGTTGTGCATGAGTGTGGCTTCTTGCATTCTTGTGTAGAGCATTATCTAATTGGAATGGACAACACTCAAAAAAACCCTTTCCATTGTACATTGGTACACGTGACCACAATAAAACCTAAACCTAAACCTAAAATGAAGACAGGTCCATGGTCCCTCAGCTCTTCCCTTCTTGAGTAAATCAAAGTAATTAAAAGCATTTCAGACTTTTAGACTTTACTTTTAGACTTTAAAGATACAGCAGGGAAACAGGCCCTTCAGCCCACCGGGTCCGTGCCGACCACCGATCACATTAGCACTATCCTACGAACTAGGGACAATTTGCAGTTTACAGAAGCCCGTTAACCTACAAACCTGTACATCTTTGGAGTGTGGGATGAGACCGGAGCACCCGGAGAAAACCTATGAGGTCACAGTGATAACTCCGTGTAGACAGTAACTGGAGTCTGGATCAAACCCAGGTCTCTGGCACTGTCAGGCAGCAGCTCTACCATTGCACCATCTAAAACCTAAAATGAAGACAGGTGCATAGTCCCACAGCTTTCCCTGCGTGAGTAAATCAAAGTGATTAGAAGCATTTACTTGTGTATGTTGGTTAAGCCATTTCCTTATTGTTACTTCTGTATATTTTTCTATGTCATAACGGTGGCGCAGCGGTAGAGTTGCTGCCTCACATCGCCAGAGACCCGGGTTCGATCCTGACTGCGGGTGCTGTCTATTCAGGAGTTTGTACCTTCTCCCCGTGACTGCTTGGGTTTTCTCCGGGTGCTCCGGTTTCCTCCCACACTCCAAAGACTTGCGGGTCTGTAGGATAATCGGCTTGGTAAAATGTTAAATTGTCCCTGGGACAGGGGGTCGAATGTGTGGGGATCGCTGTTCGACGCGGACTCGGCGGGCTGAAGGTTCTATTCCCACACTGCATCTCCAAAACTAACCCAAACTAAACTCAGCCACTATGCTGTAGGTGAAAGGCAAAGAGCGGCAGAAACAAGGTGACTTGACATTGCGTTCCAAATGGGTTCAGTAAGCTGATTCTAAGTTTTCTGATCCACACAGCTTTTTTATACACTGTTGTTTCTCAGGCAGTTTAAAGTCCCCTCAGTCTCCTTTTAAAACTGTGCAGTCAATTTTATTTTGTCGTCAAGGAAACATCTGGTTGCAAGTCCCAAAATCCTCAACAGACCGTCATTAAAATTGTTTGAATGACTCCGCAAGATCCAGGCCAACCTTTTAATACTTTACAGCAGTTTGACCTGCAAGAATCGCTCTCCTGTGCCAAGGCAAGCAGATTTACAGTCTGCACGTGGTGTGGTCTGAACTCAGTGATTCCAGCCCCTGCAAGTAATCTCTTTGGTGTGCCAGAGATTGAGGGAGCGGTTGCCAAATCACCTCTAGGGTCCCACAGCTGCAGAGGCTGAAGTGGGGACGCATGTCTATTTGCACGACTGGCTCTGAGACTGGCCATAGAACAAAGGCCGCTCAAAAGGAACGGATCCTGTGGATATCCACTCTCAAGGGCGAATATTTACATGGCACCAAACCCATCTTTTTTTCTTATTAATCAAAAATATTTATTGAAATAATGTATACAATACAATAAAACAAAACAGCACCCATCACCATAATACAAGACAAACAATAAAACTATTATACAACCATCTTACACTGCTTGTCAAGGATGCATTCCACCCCCCAGCGGTCCCAGAAACCCCCCAGGGTGCCCGTGGACAGCTCGCGGTCCCTCTCCAACACCACCCGGGCGCGGACGTAACCCCGGAAAAGGGGCAGGCAGCCAGCTCGGGCAGAGCCCTCTACCGCCTGGCGCCTTGACTCGCGGACGGCCAGCTTGGCCAGGCCCAGGAGCAACCCAACCGGGACATCTTCGGCCCCGCCCTCTCCCCTACGCACAGGGTGGCCAAAGATGAGGGTGGCGGGTGAGAACCAAACCTGTCTTTGGTGGTTTGAGCTAACCAAGCAACACAGTTATGATTTGCATGTTCTCCGTGTGACTGTATTTCGTTTATTGTTACGTGTTCAGCGGTACAGTGAAACGCTTTTGTTGCGTGTTATCCAGTCAGCAGAAAGACAATACATGATTACAATCGAGCCATTTACAGTGTACAGATACATGATGAGGGATTAACGTTTAGTGCAAGGTTAAGCCAGCAAAGCCCCATCAAGAATAGTCCAAGGGTGACCTGCAGGTTCCTATGGGTGCTCTGCTTTCCTCCCCAACCGGCTCGGTGGAGTTGCTGCCTTACAGCGCCAGAGACCCAGGTTCGATCCTGACCACGGGTGCTGTTCAGTATGGAGTTTGTGTGTCCTCCCCGTGACCTGCGTGGGTTTTCTCTGGGATCTCCGGTTTCCTCCCACACTCCAAAGACATACAGGTTTGTAGTTGAGTTTTAGTTAGAGATGCAGCGCAGAAACCGGCCCTTTGGCCCACTGAGTCCACACAAACCAGCGATCCCCACTCATTAACACTATCCTACATACACTAGGGACAATTTACAATTTTACAGAAGCCAATTCACCTACATCTTTCGAGTGTGGGAGGAAACCGGAGCACCCGGAGAAACCCCACGCAGTCATAGGGAGAATGTGCAAACTCCGTACGATAGGGAGGATCGAACCTGGGTCTCTGGCGCTGTCAGACAGCAACTCTACCGCTGTGCCACCATGCCACCCTTGTGTCCGTTGATCAGTAGTCCAGGCCTCTGTCCATTAATCCTGAAATTTAGCCATCAACATGCTGCACCCCGTTCTTGACATTCAAGGGGAACTTGAATCACTTCATAAGTTCATAAATTCATCAATGATAGGGGCAGAATTAGGCCGTTCAGCCCATCAAGTCTACTCCGCCATTCAATCTTGGCTGATCTATCTTTCCCTCTCAACCCCATTCTCCCCGTAACCTCAGCAAAGCTTTTGGCAAAGCATCCCACAGCAGTCTGTACGTTCTCCCCGTGACCCATTTTGGGTTTTCTCTGGGAGCTCCGGTTTCCCCCCACACCCCAAAGACGTACAGGTTTATGGGTTAATCGGCCTCAATAGTCCCTGGTGTGTGGGAGGATAGTGCCATGTGGTGATCACTGGTCAGCACGGAATCGGTGGGCTGAAGGGGCCTGTTTGCACGTGGTATCTCTAAAGTCTTTAATCCCCTCCACGACACACTGGTCAACCTGAGGAGCACCTTCAGCAACAGACTGGTCCCACCAAGATGCAGCACAGAATGCCACAGGAGATCCTTCTTCCCTGTGGCTATCAAACTGTACAACTCCTCCCCCCTCTGTTGTGGGGTAGATGGGACTGACTCCCCTCCCCCCCTCCCCCCGCCACCCCCCCCCAATCTTTGCACATCCCCCAAGCCTTTCCACTCATCACTTTAATTTAATGTTTCATGTATTTTGTGTTCTTGTGTTTTTATGACTGTTGGCAGATCAATAAAGATTTATCGTATCGTATCGAATCGTTAAAGGTAGTGGTTTACAGCATCAGGCTTCCTCCTGCGTAACACAAGTAGCTGGATGATATACACATTAATTACCAGCGCGTGCCACCAAACCTGTCATTACTTTGGAATTAACGTCAGGCCCATTATCAGGGATGGATGATAAAACATTTGAAAGATAGCAGGCACTGGCAAAAACCCTTGATGATCGCCAATGTAATTGCAGCTAGTGCTGACGAGAGGGCAGGGCAAGGCTCTGGGTGTATTATTGTCTCAACGTGCTCCGATGAAGCGACTTTGGAGGTGACTTTTCAACAAAGGCGGCACGGTGGCGCAGCGGTAGAGTTGCCGCCTTACAGCGAATGCAGCACCGGAGACACGGGTTCGATCCCGACTACGGGTGCTGTCTGTACGGAGTTTGTCCATTCTCTCCGTGACCTGCGTGGGTTTTCTCCGAGATCTTCGGTTTCCCCCCACACTCCAAAGACGTGCAGGTTTGTAAGTTAATTGACTTGGCGAATGTAAAAATTGTCCCCAGTGGGTATAGGATGGTGTGAATGTACTGGTCGGCGCGGACCCGGTGGGCCGAAGGGCCTGTTTCCGCGCTGTGTCTCTAAACTAAACTAAAAGCCAGGCATGCTCGCAACGAGAATGACTGATACTGCACAGTTGGCATCAGGCAACCACTGCAGGCTTGAGATAGCTTTGAATATGATGTTACCGAGAGCCCCCTGTTAATTGTGCAGATGAATTAAGTGCTTCACTGGAAAGTATTGATAGACTCCTATTACCGCAGATTAACTCGAGCTCTGAACCCACAATTAGAACGACAGAGTCATAAGGGTTTAATTCAGCTGCCGCGACTGACCCAGTGATCATTTGGCATTGTCACAGGCAGACAAAATAGATCATTGTCTACGTATTAGGAATCAGTCATGCAGAAGGAGCCGCCCGGCGCTGAAGGGAAAATATGCTCTTTATGCAGTCTTAATGTTACCGAGCAATTATGGCACATGAATACTTAATAAGTTCCAATGAAATTACATTGTCTTAAATGTAAGAGAGTCACTAATAGATCCAACAAGGAATTCAGGGGAAACTTTATTTCATCCAGAGAGCGTGCAACTTTAGGCCGCATGGAGCGTTTGAGATGATTAGCATCGGGGCTTTTAATTGGAAATTAACTACCATAAAAGTGGTGTACAAGTCGCAGTGGTGTACATGTTGCCTTCCCCAGGTTTTGGAGGACTTCAGTTTTACAAACAGAGAAACATAGAGAATTGGTGCAGGAGTAGGCCATTCGGCCCTTCGAGCCAGCACCGCCATTCAATATGATCATGGCTGATCATCCAAAATCACCACCCCGTCCCTGCTTTCTTCCCATATCCCTTGGTTCCGTTAGCCCTAAGAGCTGTATCTAACTCTCTCTTGAATACATCTTGAATACAATTTAGTAAGCAAACCTACCTTGCAGTTAAAATGCATTGGGCAAGACTGTGCAGAGCATTCCCTCGACTGTGCCCATGGGCGGCACGGTGGCGCAGCGGTAGAGTTGCTGCCTCACAGCGTCAGAGATCCGGGTTCGAACCTGACCACGGGCGCTGGCTGTACGGAGTTTGTACGTTCTCCCCATGACCGAGTGGAATTGCTCTGGTTTCCTCCCACACTCCAAAAATTGTAAATTGTCCCTCGTGTGAATGTGTGTCTGTGCTAGTGTGTTAGAATCGCTGGTCAGAGCAGACTCGGTGGGCAGAGGGGGCTTTTCCTGCGTTGTATCTCAAAAGTCTAAAAATTCGCAATGCCGTCCCCATGATTGTCCGGTGGGGATATAATGCTTGGTCACTGCATGGAACTACTGATGGCAAGATGATCCCACTGCCATGGCTGTTCCACACCGTGGAACATAGAGCTTGTGAAAACTTCCATATTTCCATATTTTGATCAGCCATGATCATATTGAATGGCGGTGCAGGCTCGAAGGGCCGAATGGCCTACTCCTGCACCTATTTTCTATGTTTCTATGTTTCCATGGACATTGATGTGGACAACAATTGAACTTGTCGAAGGCAGCTGGGGAATTTAAATGCAAGTCGGTAATTAAATCTGCAGTTACAGTTTGCTTAGTAGCATGAAGCTACTGACAGTCCCCCAAATAATGTAAGTTGGAGGAATAGCACCTCACATTCTGCTTGGGCAACACAACAGTATGAGCATTGGATACTCCAATTTTAAGTAATACCCCTTACTCCCCCTCTTCTAGTTACCTCTAGTAGGCCTCATTCCCCCACTCCCCATTTCCTTCCACCTGTATCCCTCCCTCTGGCTTTACATTTCTCTCCTCTTCTCTCCCCACCCAACACCGTTTAGTCTCCTTTTCATCTCTGCCCTTTGCCACCCATCTGACAATCGGACCCTCCTCACCTGTATCCACCTATCACTTGCCAGGCTTTGTCCTGACCCCCACCTCTCTTTTTCAGCTCTCTGCCCCCTACTATGATCAGTCTATGTGCAGAAATTATTTTTACTCTGCCGTTCTTGCTCCAGAAGGGCGGCGCGGTGGCGCAGCGGTAGAGTTGCTGCCTTACAGCACTTGCAGCGCCGGAGATCCGGGTTCCATCCCGACTACGGGTTTGTCTGAATGGTGTTTGTACGTTCTCCCCGTGACCTGCGTGGGTTTTCTCCGAGATCTTCCGTTTCCCCCTACACTCCAAATAAGTGCAGGTTTGTAGGTTGATTGGCTTGGTATAAGTGTAAATTGGCCCTAGTGTGTGCAGGATAGTGTTAATGTGCTGGTCGGTGCGGACTCGGTGGGCCGAAGGGCCTGTTTCTGCGCTGTATCTCGAAACTAAACTAAACTAAACTAAAACAGTCTGAAGAAGAGTCCCGACCTGAAACATCTCCGGTCTGAATGAATGAATGATACTTTATTGTCACATGTCCCTAGGTACAGTGAGATTCTTTGTTCTTACATTGAATCTGGTAAAATCATACAGCAGTCCTCGCCAAGGCAAGACACGGAGAGTCGCAAAGGTTTCTGGCACCGACAATGTTACAAACAGTTAATCGAACAGTTTTATCTTCATGTCGCAGCGGGCAACCAGGCAGCCGCCCCTGCCAGGACCCACAACACTCTCGATCGCCCCCTCTGCACCCCCCCCCCCCCCCCATGCTTTTGGCAATGCGGATCTCCCCACAGCTCAGGTTAGTTTGTTTAGTTTAGAGATACAGTGTGGAATCTCTGTGTCCCTACAACTCAGTGTACCTCCTCACTCTCAGCACCCTCCCGCCAAATCGCATTCCCTCCACAGATGCTGCCTGTCTGACCCGCCGACCAACTCCAGCACTTTGTGTTTTGGTCAAGTTTCCAGCATTTGCAGTTCCTCGAGAACTTTAGTTTAGCTTAGTTTAGAGATACAGCGCGGAAACAGGCCCTTTAGCCCACCGAGTCCGTGCCGAGTCCGTACACTATCCTGCACTCACTAGGGACAATTTACACTGACACCAAGCCAATTAACCTACATGCCTGTACGTCTTTGGAGTGTGGGAGGAAACCCGAAGATCTCGGAGAGAACCCACACGGGTCACGGGGAGAACGTACAAACTCCGTACGGACAGCACCCGTAGTCGGGATCGAACCCAGCTCTCCGGTGCTGCAAGCGTTGTTAGGCAGCAATTCTACCGCTGCACCACCAAATTTCTTTTGCTATTTTTTCTGCTAAATTTTAGTGAAATTCGGGATGGAATATTTGAGAAACATTCAAGCCAAGATGCTTGTTAACAGAGATTGGAAAATCCTTTTCATGAAAAAGATCTATTAAATCATTAACTTAATGGCCCCAACAGGCACCCTGGTGCTGATGATGCCAATTATTGTTGAAGGCCATCTGATCGCACGACATGCCCTCGTTTCATGCCCGCACTGGGCTCCAACGGTCTGACAGTGTTTGGCTTGTCGGCAGCTGCATCCCTTTTCCAGTCTGAGATCCTTTCATCTTCGCCCTTTGCCCCTGCAGCAAGAAATGAATAGACTTTGGAAGGAGTTTGGAATGATACTGACGTCATAATGTATTGGCCTCGAAACGTCCGACTTATTTTTTATACAACAATAGTTTTTGATGCATCATCATGAAGGCGCAGGTGGTAGAGTTGCTGCCTCACAGTGCCTGAGACCCGGGTTCGGTCTGAACCACGGGTGCTGTGTGTGTGTGTGTGTGTGTGTGTGTGCGTGCGTGCGTGCGTGCGTGCATGTGTGTGTGTGTGTGTGTGTGTGTGTGTGTGTGTGTGTGCGTGTGTGTGCGTGTGTGCGTGTGTGTGTGTGCGTGTGTGTCTGTGCGTGTGTGTGTGTGCATGTGCGTGTGTGTGTGTGCGTGGAGTTTGTACGTTCTCCCTGTGACTGAGTGGGTTTCCTCCGGGTACTCCGGTTTCATCCCACATCCTAGAGACGTGCGGGTTCGTAGGTTAATTGGCCTCGGTAAATTGCCTCTGTGTGTAGGGAGCGGATGAGAAAGTGGGATAACATAGAACCAGTGTGAACGGGTGATGGATGGTCAGCATGGGCTCGGCGGGCTGAATGGCCCGTTTCGATGCTGCATAGTTTTGCACACCCCACATCAATGATCGGTTAAATTACTTTTAGTGGTGTGCGGTTGATTTGTGTGGGGGCTCAGAGAAAGGTCGATGCCCCCTTTCTTTGTCCAGCGGGGCACAACAATCTATGATATATGTGACTCAATAGAATAGGTAGATGGAGACTGTTAAATGACACAAAGTACCAAAGTAACAGCATCTCTGGAGAACATGGATAGGTGATGTTTCGGATCGGGACCGTCCTTCAGATGGATTGTGGGGGGGGGGATTGGAGGAAGTAAGCTCGAAGAAAGAGGGTATTTGAGGGTATTGGTTTTGTCTTTTGCACAATTATTTTTTTTAATATGTATGTATGTATGTATGTACGTATGTGTGTATGTGTGTATGTATGTATGTATGTATGTATGTATGTATGTATGTATGTATGTATGTATGTATGTATGTATGTATGTATGTATGTATGTATGTATGTATGTATGTATGTATGTATGTATGTATGTATGTATGTATGTATGTATGTATGTATGTATGTATGTATGTATGTGTGTGTGTATATGTGTATGTATGTGTGTGTGTATATTGCTTAGAGTTATAGAGTCATAGATTCATACAGCATGAAACAGACCCTTCAGTCCAACGTGCCCACACCGACCAACATGCCCCATCTACACTAATACCACCTGCCTGCGTTTGACCTGTATCCTACTAAACCTGTCCTATCCATGTACCTAAGATAGACACAAAATGCTGGAGTAACTCAGCGGGTCAGGCACCATCTCGGGAGAGAAGGAATGGGTGACGTTTCGGATCAAGACAGAGTCTGAAGAAGGGTCTGAATGACAGTCTTAATAGTCAATAGTCAATAGTCAATTTATTTGTCACATACACATAAATGTGCAGTGAAATGAAAGATTACCCACAGTCCAACAATAAGACCAATAAAAATAAGCAATACAAATATGCAATAACACATACAATCATAAACTAACACCAAACAAAAAGAAACATCCATCACAGTGAGTCTCCTCCAGTCACCTCCTCGCTGTGATGGAAGGCCAGAATGTGTTTTCTCTTCCCCTGCCATCTTCTCCCGCGGTCAGGCTGTTGAAGTTGCCACGTCGGGGCGGTCGAGGCTCCCGACATTGAAGCCCCCGCCGGGCGGAGAAAATCCCGCGGCTTATTTAAGGCCGTGCCGGCCGGCCGGACGGTGCTGGACCCAAGCCCCGCGATTCGGGGTGGGCTCTGCCGCTGCCGGAGCTCCCGATGTCAGTGTCGGCCCCCACTCAGGGTCCTGCAGGCTTCCGACATCCACGCGGCCCGCGGCCGAAGCCTCCGGAGACGAGTCGCAGCCGCTCCCGCAGCCTCTGAAGGCAGTCAGCTCTGCAGATGGTGAGTCCGGTCTGCGGGCTCTGTGAACCAGAGCCCAGGTTGTCCCAGCTGGAGCCCGCCAGCTCCAGGTGTTTGGCCAATGGTAGGCCGCAGCGGGAACGGAGACACCACCCAGAAACAAAGATCGGGTCTCCGTTCGGAAGAGACAATTTTAAAGTTCCCCCCCACACATAGTACACAACCTACATCATATCTAAACACTACAATTAAGACAAAAACAACAAAAAACACAAAAGACAAACGGACTGCAAGCGAGCCGCAGCTGCTAGGCGCACCAGATGGGTCTCGACCCGAAACGTCACCCATTCCTTCTCTCCCGAGATGCTGCCTGACCCGCTGAGTTACTCCAACTTTTTTGAGTCTACCTTCGATTTAAACCAGCATCTGCAGTTTATTTTTCTACACTATCCATGTACCTGACACTATGACTGGTTAGCAAGCAACAAAAGCTTTTCACTGTACCTCCACTAAACTAAACTAAACTAAACTACATGTCCAAATGTTTATTTAATGATAGTGCCTGCCTCATCCATTTCCTCTGGCAGATCGTTCCATTACACCTACCACCATTGGTGTAAAAAAGGTTGCCCCTCAGGTTCCTATTAAATCTATCCCCTCACCTTGACTGATGGTGTCACTAGTCCCTGGTGTGCAGGATAGTGCTAATGTATGGAGTGATACAGACTCGATGGGCTGAAGGGCCTGTTTCCCTGCTGTATATCGAAAGACTAAAGTCTAAATAACGTGCATGAGAAACCAGGCACTTCATCAATTGCAGGGCGAATCAACTCTCAGAACTCAAAAGATTTCTTCATCTACATGGAATAAATTTTCTTAGAAAAAAATAAAAAAAATTACTTATATGAATTAAACATTTCCCTTTGCAACCATTTTGTATTGTTGTGTTAGGAGAGATAATTTAACAAGATTATTTGATCAGGAAGCAATTTTACAAGGTAATAGATCAGAAAAGCAGAAGCTATTTACATTTAAATATACCCTGTAGAAATAGCAAAAATGAATAAATGACAAACAATCTTAATTCAAGGTAAGGAGTTCTCTTTTTTATTATATTTCTCACTTGGGTGGCTCGTAATTTGTCACTACAATCACTTTTCATCAAATGTTTCGTTCATTTCACAGCGCAATGCAAGGTAGAATATTAGGACAAAGCCATATTTTCATTACAAATTCTGTCTGATTTATTTTTATTATCCCAGGGATCGTGGACAAGGCCAGAGATTATTGCTCATCTCTAATTGCCCTTGAGAAGGTAGCGGTAAATTGGCTTCCTAGACCACTCCAATCCAGCGCAATGGTGCAGCTGGTAGTACTGGTGCCCAACAGCGCCAGAGACCCAGGTTTGAACCTCATAACCACGGTGGCGCAGCGGTAGAGTTGCTGCCTTACAGCGCATGCAGCGCCGGAGACACGGGTTCGATCCCGACTACGGATGCCGTCTGTACGGAGTTTGTACGTTCTCCCCGTGACCGCGTGGGTTTTCTCCAAGATCTTCGGTTTCCTCCGACACTCCAAATGCGTACAGGTATGTAGGTTAATTGGCTTGGTGTGTGTTTAAATTGTCTCCAGTTTTGTGTAGGATAGTGTTAATGTGCGGGGATCTCTGACCGGTGCGGACTCGGTGGGCCGAAGGGCCTGTTCCGCACTGTATCGCTAAACTAAAGTTCAAAAGTTCATAAGTTGTAGGAGCAGAATTAGGCCATTCAGCCCATCAAGTCTACTCCGCCATTTAATCATAGCTGACCTATCATTCCCTCTCAACTCCATTCTCCTGCCTTCTCCCCTTAACCCCTAACCCGCACTAATCAAGAATCTATCAGTCTTCACCTTAAAAATATCCATTGTGCTGGCTCTCACAGACTTCTCTGGCAATGAATTCCACAGATTCACCACCCTCTGACTAAAGATATTCCTCCTCCTCTCCTTTCTAAAGCAATGTCCTTTTATTCTGATGCTAGACTCTCCCACCAGTGGAAACATCCTCTCCACATCCACTCTATCCAGGCCTTTCACTATTCGGTAAGTTTCAATGAGGTTCCACCTCATGCTTCTAAACTCCTAGTGAGTACAGGCCCAGTGCTGGCTTATATTACCCTATAAGAAGAACCTGACCTCGGGTGCTGTCTGTGTGGAGTTTGCACGTACTTCCTGTGACCGCATGGGTTTCCTCTGGGCACTCTGGTTTCTTCCTACATCCCAAGGACGTGCGACTAGGTTAATTGGCCTTTGTAAAATTGCCGCCTAGTGTGTGACAGGAAAGTCACGGTAGTCGATGGGAAACTGTGATAACACTAATATAGAACAAGTGTGAATGTGTGATTAGTAGTCAGTGTGGACTTGATGGGCTGAAGGGCCTGTTTCCATGCTGTATCTCTAAAACTAAAACCAAAACTAATCCTTTTGGAGATGTTTAGTTTAGTTTGCAATAAAAAGGAACTGCAGATGCTGGTTTATACCACAGACAAGAGAGGTTTAGAGGATTATGAACAAAATGCAGGCAAATTTGGGTGTCAGGGGTTATGGGGAGAAGGCGGGAGGATACAGTTGAGAGGGAACGATAGATCAGCCATGATTGAATAGTGGAGAGGACTTGATGGGCCGAATGGCCTAATTCTGCTCATAGAACCTATGAACTTATGAAATGGGACGAGCTAGAATGGGGCATCTTGGTCAGTATAGACAAGTTGGACCAAAGGGCCTATTTTCGTGCTTTAGGACTCTATGACCATGACTCCATGACCAGCATGTTAATGCATAACTACTGTTAATGTGCAAAGGTTTGCTTGCCCCATGATAGGAAGGATGTGGAAGCTTTGGAGAGTGTGCAGATGAAGTTTACAAGACTGCTGTCTGATTAGAGGATGTTAGTTATAAGGAGAGATTGGACAAAATTGGATTGTTTCCCCTGGAACATCAGAGGTTGAGGGAAGAACTGGGAGAGGTATATAAAATTATGAGAGGCATGGATAGGGTAGACAGTCAAAGGCTTTTTTCTAGGATGGAAAGGTCAAGGACTAGAGGCCATAGCTTAAGGTGAGAGGGGCAAAGTTCAGTTTAGTTTTAGTTTGGAGATAAAGGCGCAGAGGCAAGCCCTTTGGCCCACCGAGTCCACGTCGACCAGCGATCCCCACATATTAACACTATCTTACACACACTAGGGAAAATTTACAATCTGACCAAGACAAATAATGTAAAATCTGAACGTCTTTGGAGTGTGGGAGGAAACGGGAACTCCTGGGGAAAACCCACGTAGGTCACGGGGAGAACGTACAAACTCTGTACAGACAGCACCCTTAGTCAGGCTAGAACTAGGATCTCTGGCGCTGTAATCTGGCGCCTGGGATGGCGGGACTTTCATATGAGGAAAGATTGGATAGACTGGGCTTGTACTCGCTGGAATTTAGAAGACTGAGGGGGGATCTTATAGAAACATATAAAATTCTTAAGGGGTTGGAGAGGCTAGATGCGGGAAGATTGTTCCCGATGTTGGGGGAGTCCAGAACCAGGGGTCACAGCTTAAGGATAAGGGGGAAGTCTTTTAGGACCGAGATGAGAAGACATTTCTTCACACAGAGAGTGGGGAGTCTGTGGAATTCTCTACCACAGAAGGTAGTTGATGCCATTTCATTGGCTATATTTAAGAGGGAGTTAGATGTGGCCCTTTTTGCTAAGGGGATCAGGGGGTATGGAGAGAAGGCAGGTACAGGCTACTGAGCTGGATGATCAGCCATGATCATATTGAATGGCGGTGCAGGCTCGAAGGGCCGAATGTCCTACTCCTGCACCTATTTTCTATGTTTCTATGTTTCTATGTAATGCAGCAACTCTACCGTTGCGCCACTCGTTAAAAGAGATGTTCGGGGCAAGTTTGGGGACACCCAAACAAATCAGAGCTGGCCTCTCAGAGGCGCAGCAGTAGAGGTGCTGCTTTACAGCGCCAGAGACCCGGGTTCGATCCTGACCATGGGTGCTGTCTGTCCAGAATTTGTATGTTCTCCACGTGACCACGTGGGTTTTCTCCGGGTGCTCCAGTTTACTCCCGCACTCCAAACACGCCCAGGTTTGTAGGTTGTGGGTTGATTGGCTTCGGTAAGAATTGTAAATTGTCCCAAGTGTGCAGGTTAATGTTAATGTACAGTACGTGGATCGATGGGCGGCTCAGACTCAGTGAGCTGAAGGACCTGTTTCAGCGTTGTATCTCTAAACTAAGCTAAACTAAACTAAAGCCTTTTTTAAGATGCCGGCTCTGATTTGTTCTAAACCTTTTCGTACCTCAAGTTTCCCTGCCCGCTGACTCTCAGTCCGAAGAAGGGTCTTGACCCGAACCGTCACCTTATTCCTTTTCTCCAGAGATGCTGCCTGACCCGCTGTGTTGCTCCAACATTTTGTGCCTGCCAACTGAGTCAAGATGACACTCGGTAGCTGTTCCATATTCAACGGCCAGATCCATTGACAAGCTCAGTCCTTCTCTGCCTCTCTGCACCTCTCGTTGTGACATTTGCAATCTTTAAAAGCAGTTAAAGAGAATTGAATGCACACTGTGCACTGATAGCAGCCAATGTATTCTAACAAAAGGCATTAGCACTCATTAAGTGGTTCTGCATAGTCAAAATGGCACTGAGTGTTCTTTGAAAGCATTAACACTTTCCTCACTAATATTTCCTCACGGTCGAGTTGCTGCCTTACAGCATCGGGGACCCGGGTTCGATCCTGACAATGGGTGCTGTCTGTGCGGAGTTTTACGTTTCCCCGTGACCGCGTGGGTTTTCTCCGGGTGCGAGGATTTCCTCCCACACTCCGAAGACGTACAGGTTTGTAGGTTGACACAAAAGGCTGGAGTAACTCAGCGGGACGGGCAGCATCTCTGGAGGGAAGGAATGGGTGACTTTTGGGTCAAGACTTCACCCATTCCTTCTATCCAGCGATGCCGCCTGTACCGCTGAGTTACTCCAGCATTTTGTGTCTGTCTTCGGTTTAAACCAGCATCTGCAGTTCCTTCCAACAACAAGTTTGTAGGTTAATTGGCTTTGGTAAAGATTGTAAATTGTCCCTTGTGTGTAGGATAGTGGTAGTGTATGGGGATCGCTGGTTGGCGCGGACTCGGTGGGCCGAAGGGCCTGTTTCCGCGCTGTATCTCTAAACTAAATTACAATGGACATGATCCTGCCTGCCTATTGTATTCTTACATTATGTGATGAGCCGAGTAGAGAAACAACAAATTGGACAGCGCAAGACAAACAGCAAGGTATTCATCGACATCCTTCACATGCGGTGTTTCAATCCTTCTCTCTATCCCTCTTTTCTTCTATCAGCGATCTAACCTATGTTTGAACATTTAAAGTAATGCAGACAAGAAGTTTGTACATTCTCCCCGTGACTGGCACGGTGGCGCAGCGGTAGAGTTGCTGCCTTACAGCGCTTGCAGCGCCGGAGACCCGGGTTCGATCCCGACTACGGGTGCTGCCTGTACGGAGTTTGTACGTTCTCCCATTGACCGCGTGGGTTTTCTCCGAGATCTTCGGTGTCCTCCAAAACATACAAGTTTTGTAGGTTAATTGGCTTAGTTTAAATGTAAAGGTGTCCCTCGTGTGTGTAGGATAGTGTTAATGTGTGGGGTCGCACGCTGGTCGATGCGGACCTGGTGGGCCGAAGGGCCTGTTTCCGTGCTGTATCTCTAAACTAACGGAACTAATTTTTGAGACACAACGGAAAAATAAAGTGCTGGAGGAACTCAGTAGGTCAGGAAGGATCTGTTGAGGGAATGGATGGGCAAGGTTTCTGGTCGGGACCCTTCTTCAGACTGGGCAAGACTAGATCGGAACAAGGTCGAAGAGCAGACGAGCAGCAGGAAACACAGAGGAGAAGCAGCGAGGGAGGAGGAAAGTTTAACGGAGATGTGCGTGGCAATTTGGTGAGGACCTAGAACGCACTGCCAGGGTTGGTGGTACAGGCAGATACAATCGTGGCATTTAAGAGGCTTTTGGATAGACACATGGATATGTAGGGAATGGAGGAATGTGGATCATGTACAGGCAGATGAGATCAGTTCAGCTTGGCATCAAGTGCAGCACAAACATTGTGGGCAGAAGGGCCCGTTCCAGTGCTGTACTGTTCCATGTTTAGTTTAGTTTAGAGATATAGCGCGGAAACAGGCCCTTTGGCCCACCGAGACCGCACTGACCAGCGATCCTTGCACATTAACACTATCCTACACACACTATGGATGATTTACACTTCTACCAAGCCAAATTACCTACAAACCTGTACGTCTTTGGAATGTGAGAGGAAACCAGAGCAACCGGAGAAAACCCACATGGTCACAGGGAGAACTTTCAAATTCCTGAGTTTTGTAGTGCTTGCTTTCAAGCTTCTGTATCTCCTGCCCGACGGGGGTGGGAAGAAGGAATGAACAAGTCTAATGTGTCACATTAATGGCCAGTCGACCCTCTCAGCCTTACTCGGTTGGAAAAGCTGGCGTCCCTGTGAAGCTGTGGAATTCTCTGCCTCAGAAGGCAGTGGAGGCCAATTCTCTGGATGCTTTCAAGAGAGAGTTATATAGGGCTCTTAATGATAGCCGCCAGGGGATATGGGGAGAAGGCAGGAACGGGGTTCTGATAGTGCATGATCAGCCATGATCACGGTGAATGGCGGTGCTGGCTCAAAGGGCCAAATGGCCTACTCCTGTACCTATTGTCTATTGTCTATTGTCTATAGTTCAAACATATTTCGGCAGCTTTAGTTTAGTTTAGTGTAGAGATACAGCAGGGAAACAAGGCCCTTCGGCCCACCGAGTCCACACGGACCAGCGATCCCTGCACATGAACACTACCCTACCCTACACACTGGGGACCATTTTACATTTATACATTTATACCGGTCACGGGGGAACGCACAAACAGACAGACAGCGCCCGTGGTCGGGATCGAACCTGGGTCTCTGGCGCTGTAAAACAGCATCTCAACCACTGCCCCACCATGTCGCCCACAGAGAGCTGGTGTCCCAGTGAAAATAACTGCAGTCCAAACATATTTCAGCAGCTGATGCCCTTGAGGTATTCTAATGGTGCTATCAGAAGCTATACAAATGGAAGTGTTTATTTTTTGAGACATCAGTGTGTCACTTGTGATCTTAGATTGCCGTTTGGTCTTCTGCTGTGTGCAAACTCATACATTTAGTAATAAAAGACAGACAATGCAGTGAATTCATTTTTAAAGAAGTATCACAGAACCGATCATAAATTTGACAGCATTCAAATATTCCATTATTGCTGCTTTGATGAATGGGAATTTATTTCTAAAAGGATTTTAAAAAAAGCATTTCTTGACATTGTATTTTCTTTTCTTTGCAAATCTCTCTGTGGCCTCTGCACGCTCTCAGATAATGTAATGAAACAAAGGCTTGTGTGAACACGACAGCCTCAGAATGAACAGAAAGCTTGGAGGCAACAGAGACAAGATGGGGTGAAAGTTGTTGAGGAGCACCTTGTCATACTGAGGATGGCAGGATGAGGCAGCAGCAACATAAAACGTACATACAACATGGGGCGGTCACGGTGGCGCAGCGGTAGAGTTGCTGCCTTACTGCGCTTTCAGCGCCGGAGACCCGGGTTCGATCCCGACTACGGGCTCTGTCTGTACGGAGTTTGTACGTTCTCCCTGTGATCTGCGTGGGTTTTCTCCCAGATCTGCGGTTAATTGGCTTCTGTAAATTGTCACTGTTAGAGATGCAGTGTGGAAACAGGCTCTTCGGCCCACCAAGCACTTGCCGACCAGCGATCCCCGCACACTAGCACTATTCTACACACTAGTGACAATTTACTATTTTTACCGAAGCCAATTAACTTACAAGCACAAGGCCTGGATAGAGTGGATGTGGAGGAGATGTTTCCACTCGTGGGAGAATCTAGGATCAGAAGGCACAGCCTCAGAATAAAAGGACATACCGATAGGGAAGAGTTGAGGAGAAAACTTCTTTAGTCAGAATGTGGTGAAGCTGTGGAATTCATTGCCACAGAAGGTATCATTGTAAATTGTCCCTAGTGTGTGTAGGACAGCGTTAGTGTGCAGGGATCGCTGGCCGGCGCGGACTCGGTGGGCCGACGGGCCTGTTTCTGCGCTGCGTCTCTAAACTAAACTAAACAAAGCTAAACTAAACTAGACGTTGCTAAAGGCAGCAGCAGCAGTTGGCACATCAACCCAAGCCCAAAAGCAAAACAGCTGCAGACGCCAGAAATGTGAAAGTACACAAGTCCCTGACAGCAGCTCCTGAAGAGAAGGGGGAACCTTGAACCCAGCAAACCAAACTGCTGGGCACATGCATCCAGAGCTGCTTAATTAATGGCCGACATGAATTATTCATGCCCAGATTACATAACTATTACTCTTCATTAAGTCTTTTGCATATTGCCTGCTGCATAAATATTCATCTCATTAGGGTTGTTGCATAACTTGAGGAGAGAGAAAATAACAAGAGTCAAAGGTCAAGGCAGACACAAAAACTCAGCGGGTCAGGCAGTGTCTCCAGAGAGAAGGGATGGGCGACGTTTCGGGTCGAGACCCTTCTCTGTGCAAGAGAGGGTTAGATTTAGCTCTTCGGGCTAAAGGAATCAAGGGATATGGGAAAAAAGCAGGAACGGGGTACTGATTTAGGAAGATCAGCCATGATCATATTGATTGGCGGTGCTGGCTCGATGGGCCGACTGGCCTACTCCTGCACCTATTTTTCTATGTTTCTGTTTTCTATTTTTCTTCAGACTGAGAGTCAGGGGAGAGGGCAAACGAGAGATATTGGACAAATGAATGGAAGATATGAAGAAAAGCAATGATGATCAGTGTCCTGTTCCCCTGACTCTCAGCCTGAGGAAGGGTCTCGACCCCAAACTTCACCTATTCCATCCTCTCCAGAGATGCTGCCTGACCCACTAAGTTACCCCAGCATTTTGTGTCTGTCTTCGGTGTAAACCAGCATCTGCTGTTCATTCCTACACAGTACTGAGGGAATGCTGTAGAATGGTGGTGGGCTCTGTTTATGGTGGTGGGCTCTGTTTATGGTGGTGGGCTCTGTTTATGGTGGTGGGCTCTGTTTATGGTGGTGGGCTCTGTTTATGGTGGTGGGCTCTGTTTATGGTGGTGGGCTCTGTTTATGGTGGTGGGCTCTGTTTATGGTGGTGGGCTCTGTTTATGGTGGTGGGCTCTGTTTATGGTGGTGGGCTCTGTTTATGGTGGTGGGCTCTGTTTATGGTGGTGGGCTCTGTTTATGGTGGTGGACTCTGTTTATGGTGGTGGGCTCTGTTTATGGTGGTGGGCTCTGTTTATGGTGGTGGGCTCTGTTTATGGTGGTGGGCTCTGTTTATGGTGGTGGGCTCTGTTTATGGTGGTGGGCTCTGTTTATGGTGGTGGGCTCTGTTTATGGTGGTGGGCTCTGTTTATGGTGGTGGGCTCTGTTTTCTTTTATTGTATTGTAAATATTATTTTTAATAATTGAATAAATTTTTTGATTAAAATAAAACTCTGTGGCGCAGCTGGTAGAGTTGCTTCCACACAACCACAGGTACCCGGGTTTGATCCTGACAATGAGTGATGGTTGTGCAGAGTTTGCACGTTCTCTCTGTGACCATGTGGGTGCTCCGATTTCATCCCACATCCCAAAGATGGTCTCCATGCCGAGGCTCCCCCTATGGTCTCCGCCTCGGAGCTCCCCCCATGGTCTCCACGTCGGAGCTCCCTCCGTGGTCGCCACATCGGAGCTCCCTCCATGGTCTCCACGTCGGAGCTCCCCCAATGGTCTCCATGCCGGAGCTCCACCTATGATCTCCACGGTGGAGCTCCACCTATGGTCTCCATGCCGGAGCTTCCCCTATTGTCTCTGCCTCAGAACTCCTCCAATGGTCTCCACGTCGGAGCTCCCCCTATGGTCTCCACGTCGGAGATCCTCTTTGGCCTCCACGTCGAATTGTATATTCACAAATGCACAGTAGCACTTCTGTTTCCAACTTACGAAAGTGGGCCGTGAGATAAAGCTTTTGTGTTCAAAGTGTTCATGATTTGGACTTCACCCCTCATAAAACATGGTGGACAAAATGGCAATCAGGGCCGCCAGGAGAAATTGGACAGCAATGATGGACTGTCATTGGCGGACTCCATGGGAAAATACGGGGCACAAGGGGTGGAAAGGAACTGCAGATGTTGGTTTATAAGGAAGATAGGCACAAAATGCTGGAGTTACAATAGGACAGGCAGCATCTCTGGAGAAAAAGGATGGGTAAGTCACAGGCACTCTGAAGAAAGGTCCCAACTCGAAATGTCATCCATCCTTTTTCCACAGGGCCGCAATGGGACATTTAACTGCTCAATAGAGAACTGGTATGCAGTTAATAGAAACATAGAAACACAGAAAACAGGAGCAGGAGGCCATTTGGCCCTTCGAGCCAGCACCGCCACTCATTGTGATCATGGCTGATCATCCACAATCAGTAACCTGTACCTGCCTTCTCCCCATATCCCTTGATTCCACTAGCCCCAAGAGCTCTATCTAACTCTCTTTTAAATTCATCCAGTGAATTCCACAAATTCACAACTCTCTGGGTGAAAAAGTTTTAAATTAATTTGCACGCTGTATCTCCAAAGTCTAAAGTCAAAAATGTATTTAAAAAAGTTGTTACCCCATTGCAATGTGGAGCCAGTGATCCCATATCAGAGGAACGCTGTCTTGCGTGAGGTTTAAAACGAGGGTCTGGATGCCAGTTCTAAAGACTTTGCTGACAAACCCCAGTTCCCACACACACGCACATACACACACACGCACGAGCTTGGGACTCTTCCAGATCTCTTGTTAAAACATCTCGCATCGAGTGAACATCAGCCATAGTGAAGGTATCACAAAATGCTGGAGTAACTCAGCAGGTCAGGCAGCATCTAGGAGAGAGGGAATGGGTGACGATTCTGGTCAAGACCCTTCTTCAGACCATACAGAGATTAGCTGGTCATGAAATCCCAGCCAGCCAAAGCCAAAATAATTTCTAGGGAAGTGCGTTACAGTGGGTCCAAGCAGATGAAAAGAAAAAAAATGATTGGGTGATTGTAACGACAAATGAGATCAAACAATTTAATTAAGTCGGGGAGGACCACATTGAATATTTCCCATGATAATTCTGACAGGCAGCAGAACACAATTAAGATGGGATCATTTAGGTAATTTAGAATAGGTTTAACAGATTCAGAAAAGTGCTTTTGATATAATTAAATCCGTTCTATATTCAAGACAATTAATGGTGTCTCTTGGCTCTGGTGTCCCTGCTAGAAAATGAGTAGAGAGCATTAAAAATTGCTGTCAGAACATGTGAGCACATGGTTGATTAAATGTTATTATCTATTGGTTATTAAATGGAATTTGGGTAATTGCTGCAAAAGCTGGGAATATTGGAAAAGGTGCTGAAGTTTCCGAAACTGAAACTTACCGAATAAGTGAAAGGCTTAGATAGAGTGGATGTGGAGAGGAGGTTTCCACTAGTGGGAGAGTCTAGGACTAGAGTTCACAGCCTCAGAATAAAAGGATGTTCCTTTAGGAAGGAGATGAGGAGGAATGTCTTTAGTCTGAGGGTGGTGAATCTGTGGCATTCTTTGCCACAGAAGGCTGTGGGAGGCCGTCAATTGATATTTTTAAGACAGAGATAGATAGATTCTTGATTAGTACGGGTGTCAGGGGTTATGGGGCAAAGGCAGGAGAATGGGATTGGGAGGGAGAGATAGACCAACCATGATTGAATGGCAGAGTAGACTTGATGGACCGAATGGCCTGTGACCACATGGGTTTTCTCTGGGTGATCCGGTTCTCCGTACAGACATCCAGGTCTATTTTTAATTCGGTGGGGAGTGTTTGCTTACATCTTCATAAGTAATAGGAGCAGAATTATTCTATTCGGCCCATCAAGTTTACTCCACCATTCAATCGTGGCTGATCTATCGTTCCCTCTCAACCCCATTCTCCTGCCTTCTCCCCATAACCCCTGACACCCGTACTAATCAAGAATCTGTCAATCTCTGCATTAAAAATATCCATTGACGGCCTCCACAGCCTTCTGTGGCAATGAGTTCCACAGATTCACACCCTCTAACTGAAGAAATTCCTCCTCATCTCCTTCATAAAGATACGCCCTTTTCGCCTTTGAACCTTTCTCCTGGGTTTTTTGTTGTTACTCAGTCAAGCCCTCAAGGACGGGCAAGAGGTGTGGTGGTGCAGCGGTGGCACCAATAACCCGGGCTCGATCCTGACTACAGGTGCGGGGATTGTACGTTCTCCCCGTGAACTGCGTGGGGTTTCTCTTGTATCCTCCCACACTCCAAAGACATACAGGCTAAAAGGCTGTTTGTAGGCTAATTGGCTTCGGTAAAATTGTAAATTGTCCCTAGCGTGTGTGTGTGATAGTGCTAGTGTACGGGGATCGCTGGTCGGCGCGGACTCGATTGGCCGAAGGGCCTGTTTCTGTGCTGCAACATTAAACAAAACTAATAAACTAAAAACCTGTCGGAAGAAGGGACTCGACCCGAAACGTCAGCTATTCCTTTTCTGCTGGGATGCTGCCTGACCCGCTGAGTTACCCCAGCATTTTGTGTCCGTCTTTGGTTTAAACCAGCATCTGCAGTTCCTTCCTACACAAACTAAACATCTTCCTGTGCAGCTGGCCAACGACGTAAAATTGGCTGTCAGAGTTCTTCCTCCGAGCATTCTTCTGAAATCCCTCTCCTGACAGAGGGTCTGCATTTACTACATGACTCCAACGCTGACAGGACCTCCATTGCAGAATAGCAGAACCTCCATGGAAGGGGCCAGTGATTGAGCAGTGTTTTTAGTTTAGTTTAGTTTAGAGATACAGCGTGGGAACTGGCCCTTCGGCCCACCGAGTAAGCACCGACCAGCGATCCTCGCACATCAACACTGTCCTACACACACTGGGGACAATTTACACCTACACCAAGCCAATTAACCTACATACCTGTACGCCTTTGGAGTGTGGGAGGAAACCAAAGATCTCGGAGAAAGCCCACGCGGTCACTGGGAGAACGTACAAATTCCATATAGCCAGCACCCGTAGTCGGGATCGAACCCGGGCCTCTGGTGCTGCAGGTGTTGTTAGGCAGCAGCTCTACCGCTGCGCCACCGTGCCGCCCTGAACAGTGGGTACGAGCCTGGACCCATTTGAGTGTGCCCGGTTTTGATGTGGACAGGTCTATCAGTGGAAACAGTCCCCCTTGGGCTGTGGTATTTAGAGTCTGACTGCAGCATGTTTTGTAACCCAGTGCTCTGCATAATGTATCTCAACGGAAAGAATATCCATTACCGGTCCCTACACTTAAAAGCATGTCGATTAAGAGCAATTTCCTCCTAAGGGCGACATAAAACATACGCGTTGGGCTTCCGCGGCGTTGCTCCTTGTTATTTGAGACCTATATTTTCATTTGTATATCTCTTTATTTGGCTGGTGCTTTTTTCAGCACCAGATTTCCCTCTATTTCCCTTGATGTTACAATCTTTGTATTTCCATCTCTCTGCTTTATACCCACCTCAATGTTTCAAAGTGCAGGGAAGGAACTGCAGATGCTGGTTCAAACCGAAGAAAGACGCAAAGCGCTGGAGTAACTCAACAGGTCAGACAGCATCTCTGGAGAAACGGAATAGGTGACGTTTCAGGGTCAAAACCCCTTAGTTTTTGGAGTGTCGGAGGAAACCGGAGCACCCAGAGAAAACCCACGCAAGACACGGGGAGAACGTGCAAACTCCGTACAGACAGCATCTGTAGTCAGGATCGAACCTGGGTCTCTGACGCTGTAAGGCAGCAACTCTGCCGCTGCGCCACCACACTCCCATGCCGACAGTGATATAGAGAGATATAGAAATGAATGAGAGAATGCAAAAGAGCACCTCATATTCCACCAGATCTGTGGGGCGTTGCATGCGCATGGTTGCATTGGATGCATGACATTAGGGGCGCATGCCTAGAGCTGGCCAGCCCTTTGTTTAGTTTAGTTTAGTTTAGTTTAGAGTTACAGCGTGGAAACTGGCCCTTCGGCCCACTGAGACCGCACCGACCAGCGATCCCCGCAAATTAACACTATCCTACACTAGGGACAATTTGTTTTACACATTTACCAAGCCAATTTACCTACATACCTGTACGTCTTTAGAGTGTGCGAGGAAACCGAAGATCTTGGAGAAAACCTATGCGGTCACGGGGAGAACGTACAAACTCTGTACAGACAGCACCCATAGTCGGGATGGAACCTGGGTCTCCGGTGCTGCAAGGGCTGTAAGGCAGCAACTCTACCGCTGCGCCACCGTGCCAACCTTTGTAACAGTTTGTAGACAATAAGGTGACAGTACGCATATTATTGGTGCCGATGGCGTACCGACAAATTAAAAGCCCCTGAAGCTGTTTATGGGTCTGATCGCCTAATTCTGTTAATACATTTTATTTAGTTTATTAGTTTCATTTAAAGATACAGAGCTAAAAAAAGGCCCTTAGATCACCAAGTCCGCACCGACCAGCCACCCCGCACATTGACACTATCCTAAACACACACTAGGGACAATTTACAATTATACCAAGCCAATTAACCTACAAACCTGTACATCTTTGGAGTGTGGGAGGAAACCGGAGCACCCGGAGAAACCCCATGTGGTTCTTTCTCTTTCACTCCCTCTAAAAGAAAAACAGGGATTGAATGCTGAGGCTTGATAAGGCACTGGTCAGACTGCCATTAGAGTATTGTGAGCAGTTTTGGGCCCCAAATCTGAGGAAGGATGTGCTGGTGTCAGAGAGGATCCAGAGGAGGTTTATGAGAATGATCCCAGGAATGATTGGATTAACACACGATGAGCGTTTGAAGGCACTGGGCCTGTACTCGCTGGAATTTAGAAGGAATTTAGAAGGATGAAGGGGGACCTCATAGAGTGGATGTGGTGAGGATATTTCCATTGGTGAGAGAATCCAGGACCAGAGGAGACCATAGCCTCTGAATAAAAAGACGTACCTTCAGAAAGGAGATGAGAAGGAATTTCTTTAGTCAGAGGTTGGCGAATATGTGGAATTCAATGCTATAGACATCGTTGGAGGCCAAGTCAATGGATATTTTTAAGGCGGAGATGGACAGATTCTTGATTAGTATGGGTGGTAGGGGTTATGGGGAGAAGACAGGAGGATGGTGTTGAGAGGCAAAGATAGATCAGCCATGATTGAATGGCAGAGTAGACATCACTGGTCGAATGGTCTAATTCTGCTCCTATAAATTATGAACCTATGAACATGAATGCCTTCCCTAACCCCCCTCCCCCTCACTATCCCTTCCTCAGCCAGCCCTCCAACTCTCCCTGCATCCATCCCCTCTACGTACCTCCTCGTCTTGTTGAAACCTGAATGTCTTACTCGAGTAACAAATAACAATGACATTAATGCATTTATTTTGGTTTTTAGATCTTATTGTCTACAATATTTGTAAGGTCGACAGTCAAAACTTTTTTTTCCACCCAGGGTGTAAATATCGAAGACGAGAGGGCACGGCTTTATGGTGAGAGGGATAAAGTTTAAAGAAGATATGTGTGGGGAAAGTTTCCACATGAGAGTGCTTGGAACGCACAGCCAGGGGTAGCGGTGGAGAAGGAGACAACTGTGGCTTTTCAGAGGCTTTTAGACAGCACATGGATATGCAGGGAATAGAGGGATATGGATTACATGCAGTCAGAGGAGACAGGCGGCACAGTGGCGAAGCGGTAGAGTTACCGCCTTACAGCGCCAGAGACCTGGGTGCGATCCCGACTACGGGTGCTGTGTGTACGGAGTTTGTACGTTCTCCCCGTGACCTGCGTGGGCTTTTCCGAGATCTTCGGTTTCCTCCCACACTCCAAAGACGTACAGATATGTAGGTATTGACTTGGTATAAATTGTCCCTGGTGTGTGCAGGATGGCGTTATTGTGTGGGGATCGCTGGTCAGTGCGGACTTGGTAACCTGAGGGCCTGTTCCCCCACTGTATCTCTAAACTAAACTAAACTCATTAGTTTCTCTTGACATCGTGTTTGGCACACATTGCGGACCAAAGTGCCTGTTCCTGTACTTTTCTATGTGCAGGAAGGAACTGCAGATGCTGGTTTACAACAAAAAATGCTGGAGTAACTCAGCGGGTCAGGCAGCATCTCCGGAAAGAAGGCATAGGTGACATTTCGGGTCGAAACCCTTCTTCTTCTGAAGGGTCTCGACCCGAAACGTCACCCATTCCTTTTCTCCAGAAAGACTGCCTGACCCGCTGAGTTACTCCAGCATTTTGTGTTGGACTGTTCCCTGTTCTATGTCCTATGTTTCGGTAAGGTGGTCAGTTTTATGAAGTAGTGGTAATGTTACTGATTCTTCCAAACTCCTCACCTCTAACCCCGCGCCCACTTGCTTGACTCAAGTCAGTCTGTTATTCCCCGTTTAAAGGAACAATATCTTTATGAAATTGTATAAACAAATTATGGATTATAACTGCAATATAGCCACTGAAATCCTTTGCTCTGGATCCCATTTTATTGTCTCTTCAAGGTTCAGATAGAGTCATTCAGTGTGGAAACAGGCCCCTTGGCCCAACTTTCCCATGCCGACCAATATGCGCCATCTACACGAGTCCCACCTGCCTGCGTTTGGCCCATATCCCTCTAAACCTACCCTATCCTGTACCTGTCCAATATTTGTTTAACATATGATAATACCCGCCTCAACTACCTTTTCTGGCAGCTCGTTACATGCACCTACCACCTTTTGTATAAATAATTTAACCCTCGGGTTCCTATTAAATCTTTCCTTCCTCACATATACCAATGTCCTCTGGTTCTCGATTCCCCTACTCTGGGCAAAAGACTGTGTGTATTTACCCTGTCTATTCCTCTCATGACCTTATGCACCTCTATAAGATCACCCTTCAATCCGCCTGCGCTCCAAGGAATAGGGTTCTAACCTGCTCAACCTCTCCCTATAGTCAGGCCCTCGAGTCTTGGCAACGTCCTTGTAAATCTTCCCAGCATCCTTTCCTGCTTGTACTGTCTCGGAATCTCTTGCATCCCATCCCCATGTTTCCTACCCCATCCGCAAACACTACAGCCTCTGATGCACATAAGAAACACATATCAGGCTAAGACATTAATTCTTGGTGCATGGGAAGCTGAGGGTGATTTTATGGTGGCGTATAAAATCACTAGGGGGGTGCCTGTGAGGTGGCACAGCACCAGAGATCCAGGTTCGACCCTGACCATGGGTGCTGCCCGTACTGATTGACCGCATGGGCTTTCTCTGGTGCTCCGGTTTCTTCACAGATTCGACAGACGTGCAGGTTAATTGGCTCCCTGTAAAATTGCCCCTAGCGTGTAGGGTGCCAAACTGGAATAAAGTAGATCTAGTGTATGGTGATCATTGGTCAGCACAGCCAAAAGACCTGTTTCTGCACTAAACTAAACTAAACTAAACTAAACTAAACTTAACTTAACTAAACTAAACTAAACTAAACTAAACTAAACTAAACTAAACTAAACTAACCTAACCTAAACTAAACTACACTAAACTAAACTACACTAAAAATAGTGTACTTTTGCACCTACTCTTCTACCCAGAGAAGGTGAATCAAGAACCAGAGGACATGGGTTTAAGGTTAGAGTAGAAATATTTAATAGGAACCACGTGGGCAACATTTTCACTCAGAGGGTGATCATAAGGTCACGTGATAGGAGCAGAATTAGGCCATTCGGCCCATCCAGTCTACTCCGCCATTCAATCATGGCTGATCTATCTCTCCATCCTAACGCTATTCTCCTGCCTTCTCCCCATAACCTCTGACACCCGTACTAATCAAGAATCTACCTATCTCTGCCCTAATTATAACCACTGACTTGGCCTTGCCCTCTCGAAATAAGTGCTAGCATTGCACTTTGCTTTCTTCACCACCGATTCAACTTGCAGATGAACATTTTGGGAATCCTGCACCAACACTCCCAAGTCCCTTTGCACCTCCGATTTCAGGATTCTCTCCCCATTTAGAAAATAGTCGACACCTTTATTCCTCAGTTCTCAGGCTCCTGTGCCTTCCTCCTGAGACGAGCCGCGAGGAGAGAATGTGGCCATGCTGGCTCTTTATTTTAGCGGCCTTCTAGAGATAGCGTTTCCCTGGAGATCTCTTAGATGGTGGGGACATCTACACCACGATGAAACGGATGATATCCTCCCGCTTTCTGCAACCGCATTCATTCTTGAGACTTTGGACTTTAGAGATACAGTGTGGAAACAGGGCCTTTGGCCCACTGAGTCTGCACCGACCAGCGATCACCCCGTACACTAGCACTATCCTACATACTAGGTACGACTTACAATTATTTCACTGAAGCCAATTAACTTACAAAACATTTGGACAGGTAGTTTAATTTAGTTTGGTTTAGTTTGGTTTAGTTTAGGTTATCTCTCATGTTTGCCAAGGTACAGTGAACAGTTTTTGTTGCGTGCTATCCAGTCAAGGTACCAGGTACATGGATAGGACAGGTTTAGAAGGATATGGGTCAAACGCAGGCAGGTGGTACTAGTGTAGATGGGGCATGTTGGTCGGTGTGGGCAAGTTGGGCTGAAGGGTCTGTTTCCATGCTGTATGACTCTGTGACTCTATGATTCTACGCTTTTGCTTTTTATTGTTATGACTGCATGGCAACGACATCTCGTTCAAATGTATTTTTGAATGACAATAAATGCATCAATCAATCAATCAATCAATCATAGAGTGATACCGTGTGGAAACAGGCTCTTCGGCCCAACTTGCCCACACATGTCCCAGCTATACTAGTCCCACCTGCCCGCATTTGGTCCATATCCCTCCAAACCTGTCCTATCCATGAACCTATCTAACTGGTTCTTAAATGTTGCGATAGTCCCAGCCTCAACTACCTCCTCTGGCAGCTTATTTCATACACCCACCACCCTTTGTGTGAAAAAGTTACCCCTCAGATTCCTATTAAATCTTTTCCCATTCGCCTTAAACCTATGTCCTCTGGTCCTCGATTCACCTACTCTGGGCAAGAGACTCTTTGCATCTACCTGATCTATTCCTCTCATGATCTATAAGATCACCCCTCATCCTCCTGTGCTCCAAAGAATAGAGTCCCAGCCTACTCGACCTCTCCCTATAGCTCAGACCCTCTAGTCCTGGCAACATCCTCGTAAATCTTCTCTGTGCCTTTACAATTAAATAATTAGTTTAGTCTAGTTTAGAGATACAGCCTTCATCACACCACGCCGACTAACGATCATCCATTCACTAGTACTATCCTACACACTGAGGACAATTTACAACTTACAGAAGCCAAATAACCTACAAACCTGCACGTCTATGAAGTGTGGGGGGAAACCAGAGCGCCTGGAGAAAACCCACACAGGTCACGTGGAGAACGAACAAACTCCGTACAGGCACAACCGTAGTCAGGATCGAACCTGGATCTTTGTCGTTGTGAGGCAGCAACTCTACCGCTGTGCCACCATGCCATCTTCTCCAGACCTCTTCGTCTTTGGGCACTTACACAGCTCAAAGACTGACATCAGCTTGAGCAGTTCTCCCCAGGCATGGTGCCTTGTTGCTCCAGTGAGTCAAATTCAATAACTTCAGATAATCTTCCAGTTTGAACTGGTCAATTCTGATGAAACGTCATCGATCTGAATTGTCAATTCTCTTTCTTTCCCCGCAGATATTGTCAGAACTATAGACCATTTTTCTCTATTTCACTTCCTCTCTCATCTTCTGTTCAAGAGCATTTAATTGTCATGTGCAATGGGATCGGAGCAATGAAACGCTTACCTGCTGCATTTTTACAGGCACGGTAGCAACAAAAAACAAATATACTTTAGACTTTAGAGATACAGCGCAAAACAGGCCCTTCGGCCCACCCAGCCCAGGCCGGCCAGCAATCCCCGTACACTAGCACTATCCTACACACGCGGGACCATTCACGATTTTACCAAAGCCAATTAAACTACAGACCTGTATGTCTTTGGAGTGTGGGAGGAAACCGGAGCACCCGAAGACAACCCACGTGGTCACAGGGAAAATGTACAAACTCCTTACAGATAAGCAGCCGCAGTCAGGATCGAACCTGGGTCTCTGGCGCTGTAAGGCAGCAACTCTACCGCTGCGCCACCGTGCCAGCCTAACAATGTTAACAACAACAAGCAAATATACAATACACAACAACGCAATAAATTATTAGTTGTACTAGGTAACCAGATCATAATAGTGCAACTCAAAATAGATGCTGCAACCATGGTAGTTCGGTGATGAGACAATAGACAATAGACAATAGGTGCAGGAGTAGGCCATTCAGCCCTTCGAGCCAGCACCGCCATTCAATGCGATCATGGCTGATCACTCTCAATCAGTACCCCGTTCCTGCCTTCTCCCCATACCCCCTCATTCCGCTATCCTTAAGAGCTCTATCCAGCTCTCTCTTGAAAGCATCCAACGAACTGGCCTCCACTGCCTTCTGCGGCAGAGAATTCCACACCTTCACCACTCTCTGACTGAAAAAGTTCTTCCTCATCTCCGTTCTAAATGGCCTACCCCTTATTCTTAAACTGTGGCCCCTCGTTCTGGACTCCCCCAACATTGGGAACATGTTTCCTGCCTCTAATGTGTCCAATCCCCTAATTATCTTATATGTTTCAATAAGATCCCCCCTCATCCTTCTAAATTCCAGTGTATACAAGCCTAATTGCTCCAGCCTTTCAACATACGACAGTCCCGCCATTTCGGGAATTAACCTAGTGAACCTACGCTGCACGCCCTCAGGTAGGATCGTGATTAGGATTGTGCCGTTTGATTCAAGAACCTGATATTTGATGGGAAGAAGCTGCTTTTGAACTCGGAGGTCGTGCCTACAGAGTCATAGAGTCATAGAGTCATGCAGCATGGAAACATGTCCTTCAGCCTAACTTGCCCACACCAGCCAACATGTCCCAGCCACACTAGTCCCACCTGCCTGCGTTTGGCCAATATCCCTCTAAACCTGTCCTATCCATGTATGTGTCTAAATATTCCGTAAACGTTGCAATGGTTCCTGCCTCAACTATCTCCTCTGGCAGCTTGTTCCATACACCCACCATCCTTTGTGTGAAAAGGTTACCTCTAAGATTCCTATTAAATCTTTTCCCCTTCTGCTTAAACCTATGTCCGCTGGTCCTCAATTGCCCTACACTGGGCAGGAGACTCTGTGCGTCTACCCGATCTATTCCTCTCATGATTTTATGCACCTCTTGTATCTTCTTCCCGGCAGTAGCACCGAGATGAGAGGATGGCTACGATGATGTTCTGACTCCTCTCCTCTCATTTACAGATCCCGACGCGTACCGTCCTGCAGTTTGCATTGCCACCACTTGCCCAGTGCAGAACCTCCAGGTCTCACAGATATTCCCCTTCATCTCTGCACTCCACCATCATCTCCACATTACTACTTTAGAGATACAGCACAGAAACAGGCCCTTCGGCCCACCGAGTCCGCACTGACCTGTGATCACCCCATACACTAGCATTATCCCACACACTAGGAACCATTTACAATTTTACCGAGGCCAATTAACCTAGAATCCTGTAAAAGAGGTTAGACACAAAGTGCTGGAGTAACTCTGGAGAAAAAGGATGGGTCGGAGCCCTTCTTCAGTCTGGAAATCTCTTCAGCCGACAAACCTGCACGTCAGTGGGATGTGGGAGCAAACCGGAACACCCGGGGAAACCCACGCGGTCACGGAGAGAAGGTAAAACTCCGCGCAGACAGCACCCGCAGTCAGAATCATATCCCCGGGCCTCTGACGCTGTAAGGGCAGAAACTCTACCGCCGTGCTACCCCTAAACAAACACATCTTCAAACATATCCTCAGTGTTAATGAAAGGTCATTGATCTGAACTGTTAACTTTGTTCTCTGTTGATGCTAGACTGGGTAGCTGTGTGGATAGTGAGGGGAACATGGGACATAGGGAAGGTTTGTGTGGTGGGGGGGGGGGAGGTGGAGATATTGACAGGCAAAATGAATGGGCAAGAATGGTGGTTGTGCAGTTGTTTAGTTTAGTTTAGTTTAGTTTAGTTTAGTTCAGTTTAGTTTAGAGATGCAACACGGAAACAGGCCTTATAGTCCACCAAACCCACACTGACCATGGATAACCCATTCACACTAGTTCAATGTTGTCCCACTTTCCTATCCACTCCCTGCACACTGCAGGCAATTTACAGAGGGCCAATTAACCTTCAAAACTGCAGGTCTCTGTGATGTGGGAGGAAGCCCACGCGGTCACAGGGAGAACGTGCAAACTCCCCACAGAGAGCATCTGAGGTCAGGATTGAACCCGGGTCTCTGGCGCTGTGAGGCAGCAACTCTACCGCTGTGCGCATGGCGTGGGTGGAATATAATAGGCAAAATATGATATCATTGTCTTAATAAAAATAGAAAGGTGGTGCATTATCTTACCATGGTGAGAGATTGAAAGTTATTGTTTGGAAAGATATGTTCTTGTACGTGAATCACTGAAAGCTAACATGCAGATTTAACATCCAATTACAAGGATAACAGTGTAATGGGCTTTGCTGCTGGAAGAAAGAACTGGGACTTCTTGTTCCAATTATGGAGAGCCCTGGTGAGTACCGAATGACAAATAAAGCTCTGTTATACTGTTATACTGTTATACTGTTATCTGGAATATTGTGCATGGGGGATGCGGAGAGGAAACTGGGGTCGGCCCACCGTGACTTCAAGGTCGACTGTGGGAGGCACCCCTGGGGAACGCAGGTAGATCTCGCCTTCCTGGCGTGCAGTGTTCCCAGTGAGTGGGGCCAAGGCCTCCAGTAGGCCCGGTAGAGCCAACGCGCCCACGGGACTCGCGCCGCGAGAGCAAGGAGGGACCCGCGAGCAAGGAGGGCCATCAGAGAGCGGGGGGGTCGTAGAATATTAAGAATAAGGGGTGGGCCGTTGAGAACTGAGGCCATTTAAGGATAAGGGGTAGGCCATTTAGAACTGGGATGAGGAATAACTTTTCCACCCAGAGAGTTGTGAAACTGTGGAATTCTCTGCCTCAGAAGGCAGTGGAGGCCAATTCACTGGATGCATTCAAAAAAGAGTTAGATAGAGCTCTTGGGGGCTAGCGGAATCAAGGGGTATGGGGAGAAGGCAGGAACGGGGTACTGATTGTTGATGATCAGCCATGATCACAATGAATGGCGGTGCTGGCACGTAGGGCCGAATGGCCTCCTCCTGCACCTATTGTTTGTGTATCTATGTTTCTATGTATCCGTGGGAGCGAGGGGACCGTGGGAGAACGAGGTGGGCTGTCAGAGAGTAAGGAGGGCCATCGGAACCAGAGGTAACAGGTTTAAGGTGGGAGGGGATAAATTGTCCCAGGTGTGCCGGGAGTGGATGAGAAAGAGGGGTAACATTGAACTTGTTTAAAAGAGTGAATGATGGTCAGCCTGGATTGATGGGGCTGAAGATGCTGTTTCCACGTTATATCTTTCAATTTCAGTCAATCAATCAGTCAAATTTCTTCATCCATGGTATGGTGACTCTTTGACACCCCCTTGTCCAAGAGGGCCTTGTGCCACTGGTATATTCATAACATAAAATAAAGGACGTTTACATATTCGGGGAAGCAAGGGTTATGGGGGTTAGTGGAAGTGGCAGTGATGTAAACGATCAGCATGATTTCACTGAATGACAGAACAGACACGCGGGCCGAATGGCCCAGTTTCACTTTAGCTTTGGTTTAGTTTAGAAATACTGCATGGAAACAGGCCCTTCGGCCCACTGAGTCTAGCACATCAGCACTATCCTACACATACTAGGGACTATTTACAATTTTACCGAAACCAAATAACCTACAAACCCTGTACGTCTTTGGAGTGTGGGAGGAAACCGGAGCACCCGGGGAAAACCCCAAACGGCCACGGGGAGAACGTACAAACTCCGTGCAGACAGCACCCGTAGTCAGGTTCGAACCTGGGTCTCTGGTGCTGTAGGGCAGCAACTCTACCGCTGCGCCACCGTGCTGCACCCAGAGTAGATGCCCATCTCTGAGTGGGCTTGAAGCACCAACCTCATGGTTAACAGCCAAACGCGCTAACCGATTGCACCACAGAGACTGACTAGTGTTCTTTTTCCACAGATGCTGCCAGCCCTGTGAGTATTTAGGGCGGCACAGTGATGTAGCGGTAGAGCTACTGTCTTACTGTGCCAGAGGCCCGGTTTCGATCCTGACGATGGGTGCCATCTGTACGGAGTTTGTACGTTCTCCCCGTGACCTGCGTGGGTTTTCTCCCAGATTTTCGGTTTTCACCCACACTCCAAAGACGTTCAGATTTGCAGGTTAACTGGCTTGGTATAAATGTAAAATTGTCCCTAGTGTGTGTACGGTGGTGTTGATGTGCGACGATCGCTGGTCGACGCAGACTTGGTGGGCCAAAGGGCCTGTTTCCGCGCTGCATCTGTAAAACTAAAACTGAAATTAAAATGTTTCTTTCATTTTAAATTCACGACATCTGCGGATATTTTGCCATTCGATATACGCTGCAACCAGCTCCTCCTGCAAACCTGCTGTATTTCAATATTAATAAAATCCTTAACTAGAAAAGTTTATAGTCTTGGTTGATCTCATCCTGATTACCCTAAGGAGTTAAGAGTCAAATAGTCTACAGTATGCACTTGTCGATCCTGGAGTTTCGCAGGGTTACATCTGCAAGTTTTGACATCTCGGAAATAATGTCACTGACCGATAATGGCCCAAGAATGCACAGACTGCTGTCGGTTTCTAATTAACTTCAGAACAGCGATGGAAATGTCTGCCGTTTGACTTCGGTGAGTCACAGAAGCAAAGAAGGCCAGGCTGACCTCGAAGTGAGCCGATCACTTATTGCAAGCAATCAGCATGTAATTGACTTCAGAGAAATTACGCATTGGGGCTGTAGTGACAGCACATGCAATCCAGCAGGTGAATATTATGTCGGATTTTACGAGGTATAGTGTTTCTCTCCTTTGAAATCCAATTTGCCACAGACATGAGGCTGGGACATTTGCATCTGCACAAGGAGCTGGCAGTTTGGTTTCCCTTTTCCCCCCCAGGTAAATGAATCTTGATGGCATGTGACCGATTTGGAAGCTAAACATGAGACCACGGATTAGATATGTTGACGTAGGAATGCAGGAATTCTCCGTTTATTGACTAGGAGGTCGTTCGGTTTGGGTTTTAGTTTGGTTTAGAGATACAGCGCGGAAAACAGGCCCTCCGGCCCACCAAGCCCGCACCGACCAGCGATCCCCGCGCACTAACGCTATCTTGCACACACTAGGGACATTTTACATCTGTGCCAATCACCCCATACGCTAATCTACACACACTAGGGACAAATTTTGCAACTTACCAAAGCCAATTAACCTACAAACCTGCACGTCTTTGGACTTGGGAGGGAACCGGAGCACCCGGAGAAAACCCACACGGTCACGGGGAGAACGTACAAACTCCGCACAGACAGAGCACCCCTAATCAGGATTGAACCTGGGTCTCTGGCGCTGTAAGGCAGCAACTCTACCGCTGTGCCACCATGCTGCCCTTATTTATGGGATTATATGAAAACTATGACACAGAAGGAAGCCGGTCAACACATTGTGGCACGGTGGTGCAGCGGTAGAGTTGCTGCCTCACAGCGCCAGTGATCCTGGGTTCCATCCTGACCTCGACTGCCGTCTGTATGAGGAGGTTGCACGTTCTCCCTATGCTTCCCGGCTTCTATGCCTCACGATCGTTGCTGGGGGCTGCAGAGATCTCTGCAAAGCCACAAGTAGGGCGGCACAATGATGCAGCGGTAGAGTTGCTGCCTTACAGCGCCAGAGACCCGGGTTCCATCCTGACTGCGTGTGCTGTCTGTACGGAGTTTGTACGTTCTCCCCGTGACCACGTGGTTTTCTCCGGATGCTCCAGTTTCATCCCACTTTCCAAGGACATGCAGGTTTGTAGGTTATTTAACGTCTCAGTTTAGTTTATTGTCATGTATACTGAGGTACAATGAAAAGCATTTTGTTGCAATAGACAATAGACAATAGACAATACAGGAGGAGGCCATTCGGCCCTTCGAGCCAGCACCGCCATTCAATGTGATCATGGCTGATCATTCTCAATCAGTACCCCGTTCCTGCCTTCTCCCCATACCTCCTGACTACGCTATCCTTAAGAGCTCTATCCAGCTCTCTCTTGAATGCATTCAGATAATTGGCCTCCACTGCCTTCTGAGGCAGAGAATTCCACAGATTCACAACTCTCTGATTGAAAAAGTTTTTCCTCATCTCAGTTCTAAATGGCCCACCCCTTATTCTTAAACTGTGGCCCCTTGTTCTGGACTCCCCCAACATTGGGAACATGTTGCGTGCTAACCAGTCAGCAGAAAGACAATACATGATTACACTCAATTAATTTACAGTGCATAGATAAATAATAAGGGAATAACGTTTAGTACAAGGTAAAGCCAGCAAAGTCTGATAAAGGATAGTCCGAGGGTCATCAAAGAGATAGATAGTAGTTCAGCACTGCTCTCGGGTTGTGATGGGATGACTTTGTAAATCGTCCCTGGTGTGAAGGGAGTGGATAAGTAAGTGTAACAACATAGAACTAGTGCATAAGTGATCGATACTAGCTGGTTTCTGTAAATTGTCCCTCGTGTGCAGGATAGAGCTAGTGTACAGGTGATCGCTGGTCTTGTCTCCACACTGTATCTCGAACCTAAACCAAACTAAATTACATCTGCACCAACAAACCTAATCCCACCTTCTTGCACTTGAAACACAGTCCTGTGGGCAGCCTGCTTCAAGTGCATGTACTTTTAAAACCAGCTTCTAGTGTGGACAAGAAGGTGCCGCTCTGCATATTAATTAAAAATCAGCCTACAATGACAAACATTTTTTTCCTTCAATATACCCCTCCCCCCATTCTGTTTTGATTTTGCGACCAATCAATTTCTAATTTAATAAACTAATAACGTAAGAACGTAATATCAGCAACAATTCTAAACATTTGAAAATCTGTTTTTTAACCTTTTTACCATTGCCAGCAGCCTCTACCAGTGCATTCTATCACAAAGAAGCACAGCTTCTAAACCGATGAGGGTTCTGCTTCCAGCAGAGGCAGAACAACCAGAGGGCATAGCTTTGATTTAGTTTAGTTCGGTCTTGTTTATTGTCGCATGTACCGGCGGACAGTGAAAAGCATTTTGTCACGTGCTATGCAGTCAGCAGAAAGACTACTCATGATTACAATCGAGCCGTCCACAGTGGACAGATACATGATAAAGGGAATAACATTTAATGCAAGATGAAGTCTAATAAAGTCCGATTAAAGATAGTCCGAGGGCCTTCAATGAGGTAGATGGTAGTTCAGGACCACTCTCTAGTTGTTGTTAGGATTGATCAGTTTAGTTCAGTTTAGTTTAGAGATACAACGTGGAAACAGGCCCTTTGGCCCACTGAGTCCGCGTCGACCAGCGACCACTATCCTACACACACACTAGGGACAATTTACACATACACCGGGCCAATTAACCTACCTACGTCTTTGGAGTGTGGGAGGAAACCGAAGATCTCAGAGAAAACCCACGCAGTCACGGGGAGAACGTACAAACTCCGTAAAGACCCCGGGTCTCCGGTGCTGCAAGCACTGTAAGGCACAACTCTACCGCTGTGCCACGGAGACAGTTGCCTGATCAGTTAACTGGGCAGAAATTGTCCCCAAATCTGGTGATATGCTTTTTCACACATCTGTACCTCTTGCCTGATGGGAGTGGGGAGAAGAGGGAGTGGCCGGGGTGAGACTCGATCTTGATTATGCTGATGACGGATAATACGCGAGATCTAAAGTTTAAAGGAGATGGGGGGGGGGGGGTTTCTGGTAAACCTCCTTTCCAAAACCTCCACATCCTTCCAATAATGGGGCGACCAGAACAGCTTGCCATAGTCAATAGACAATAGATAATAGGTGCAGGAGGAGGCCATTCGGCCCTTCGAGCCAGCACCACCATTCAATGTGATCATGGCTGATCATTCTCAATCAGTACCCCGTTCCTGCCTCCTCCCCATACCCCCTGACTCCGTTATCCTTAAGAGCTCTCTCTTGAATGCATTCAGAATTGGCCTCCACTGCCTTCTGAGGCAGAGAATTCCACAGATTCACAACTCTCTGACTGAAAACGTTTTTCCTCGTCTCCGTTCTAAATGGCCTACCCCTTATTCTTAAACTGTGGCCCCTGGTTCTGGACTCCAACTCCTTAATAATCTTATACGTTTCGATAAGATCCCCTCTCATCCTTCTAAATTCCAGTGTATACAAGCCTAGTCGCTCCAGTCTTTCAACATATGACAGTCCCGCCATTCCGGGAATTAAGCTAATGTGGCCTAAGCAAAATCATGCAAAGCTGCATCATATGACTCCCTGACTCTGATACTAAATACCGCAACCAATGAAGGTAAGCATACCGTTTGTCTTCTTTCCTTGAGTTGCCACTTTCAGGGAGTTATAGACTTGGACTCCAAAATTCTTCTGTGCATCAATTCTTAGTTTAGTTTGGTTTAGAGATACAGCATGCAAACAGGCCCTTCGGCCCACCGAGTCCATGCCAACCCATGATCACCCATACTCTAGTTCCAGTCTCCACATTAGGGACAATTTTTACAAAGCCAATTAACTTACAAACCTGCATGTCTTTGGAATGTGGGTAGAAACCAGAGCTCCTGGAGAAAACCCACGTGGTCACAGGGAGAATGTATAAACTCCACACAGACAGCACCCGAGGTCAGGCTCCAAACTGGGCCAACTCTACTGCTGCACCACTGTGCTGTTAAACCCATACCTTGAGACTGGCTGTAGGTACCTATTTCACCCACCAGTTATTCAGCTCACAATACCCCACACGCGCATGTTACATGGCTAATGTTTAATTTAGCTTAGTTTAGTTTAGTTACAGTGTGGAAACAGGCCTTTCAGCCCACCGAGTCCGTGCCGGCCAGCGATCCCCGCACATTAACACAATTCTACACACACTAGGGACAATTTACATTTATACCAATTAACCTACAAACCTGGGATCCTTCTCAGCCCAAAAGGTCACTTATTCCTTTTCTCCAGAGATGCTGTCTGACCCCATTGAGTTACTCCAGCTTTTTGTGTTTATGTTCAGTTTATATCCAGCATCTGCAGTTCCTTTCTACACAGCCTACAAACCTGTACGTCTTTGGAGTGTGGGAGGAAACCAATGTCCTATGTGATTTAGTATACTTCAGTTGAGAAATGCAGTGCGGAAACAGGCCTTTCAGCCCACCGTGTCCACACTGACCAGCGATCACCCTGTACACTAACACTATCCTGCACGTTAGGGACTGTTTTACAAGTTTACTGAAGCCAATTAACCTACAAATCTGAGAGGAAATTGGAACACCCGGAGTAACCCACGCAGGTCACGGGGAGAACGTACAAACTCCATACAGACAGCACCCGTAGTCAGGATCGAACCACAGGGTCTCTAGTGCTGTAAAGGCAGCAAGTCTACCACAACAACTCTACCATTGCCCCACCATGCCTTCCAGTCTATTTGTATTGCCTGGACTGAACATTTTCCTCATGATTTTACACATAATTGTTCACAGGGTAGTAAAATTGCCAGAGTTGATAAGAGTTTCCATCAAGTGTGCAGGCCCTGCGAACATAAGTAGCCCGAGCCTTATTTTCAATAAACACAAAGGTCTGTGTGTATCACATCCCTCATCTCTGTTTTTTAAAGGAGAGGGAAATCAATACACTAAAAGTCAAAAGAAAAAAAAAAGTAATGGAAATGGATTATGCTCGAGACATTTCACAAGCATTTCACCCTGGGCTGAATTTCCTTTGCAAATTGATGTGAAGTGACTAGAAAAGTACGTGGAATAGATAAACACTACACCGGAGTGCACGAGGCCTCTTCTGCTTACAATATTGCTCAGTAGACTGGCCTTACCAGGAAATTCAACACGAGCACAAGGAGTTGCTGAGTTCATGTATTTTACATTACATACCAGACTAGGTTTCCTATTAAAATTACATGGGCCACTGCTTGGGTCACTCTGATCTAAATTTAAAGTTATTCCATTCTAGACCAGAGCTCCCTCCTGATCACCGGCAAGTGCCAGGGATTTGCTCATTATACATGATGAAGTCATACTGTAGAGTCGTACAGCGGGGAAACAGGCCCTTCCGCCCAACTTGCCCAAGCCGGCCAACATGCCCCAGCTACATTAGTCCCACCTGCCTGCGTTTGGTCCATATCCCTTCAAACCATGCACTGGTCTAGCTGTTTCTTAAATGTTGGGATAGTCCCTGCCTCAACTATCTCCTCTGGCAGCTTGTTCCATGCACCCACCACCCTTTGTGTGGAAAGGTTACCCCTCAGATTCCTATTAAATCTTTTTCCCTTCACCTTGAACCTATGAGGTAGAATGAGGTTTTGCCGTGAAAGGCGCAAGTTGGGCGGGGGCTGCGGGCAGCAAAGGCCAAAATCCTTCTATTGGGCGGCACGGTGGTGCAGCGGTAGAGTTGCTGCCTCACAGCGCCAGAGGCCCGGGTTCGATCTTGACTACGGGGCAGGTGGAACTTGTGCAGGTGAAATAAATTGGGCCGAAGGTCCTGTTTCCAAGCTGTATGAATCTATGACTTTGAAGATGAGGGAAATCATTTGGGGTCATGTAACAAGACAAAGGAATAGATGGTGGCGCAGCAGTAGAGCTACTGCCTTATAGCGCCAGGGACCCGGGTTCAATCCTGACTACAGAGTTTGTACGTTCTCCCCATGAACTGCATGGGTTTTCTCCGAGATCTTTGGTTTACTTTCACATTCCAAAGACATACAGGTCTATAGGTTAATTGACTTGGAATAAATGTAAAATTGTCCCTCGTGTGTGTAGGATAGTGTTAGTGTGCGGGGGTCGCTGGTTGGCACGGACTGGGTGTGCTGAAGGGCTTGTTTCCGCGCTGCATCTCTAAACTAATTATATTCACAGGATCACTTCAATCATTCAGCATGCAGATTTCCCTCTCATCAGAACTGAGTCTGAAGAAGGGTCTCGACCTGAAACGTCACCCATCCCTTCTCGCCAGAGATGCTGCCTGACGCGCTGAGTTACTCCAGCATTTTGTGTCCATCTTCGGTTTAAACCAGCATCTGCAGTTCCTTCCTACACACTGAGTATGGTTTGTTCTATCAGCAAAAGACAGACCAGTAGAGTTAGGGGCATTCTCAAATGGACAGGCAGCATCTCTGGATAGAAGGAATGGGTGATGTTTTGGGTCAAGTCTGAAGAAGGGTTTCGATCCAAAACATCACCCATTCCTCCTCTCCAGAGATGCTGCCTGACCCGTCGAGTTACTCCAGCATTTTGTGTCTGCCCTCGGTGTAAACCAGCATCTGCAGTTCCTTCCTACGCATTCTCAGATGGGACGTACGACTGGGTGGGCCGAAGGGCCTGTCTCCGCGTTGTTGCACCTGTCAACTAAACTAAATCGATGACGAGGGTGGGTTCATTATACGCGTTCTAACGCACCGCCCAGCTTACAGGCTTTGCTCCTGAGAGCGCTCTTGACTGCAAATTCTCCTTCAGTGTCTCCCATGGGCCGCTGCACACCAGAGCAGTTCTGCTGCCGGAATTAATGGCGGGGGCAATAGGTCATCCAATTTGTACTCCGTCTTGGCGCGGATGAAAGCATAACATTTATCTCTGTGTTGATTTCTGTTTGAAAGGCAGCATGACAGGAACGGGGGCGTGGGCGGTTTGCAGCCTGTTACATTTTACATAGTCTGACTTGACTTCAAAGACCTGCGAGAGCAGACCAATTTATAACGGGGTTTTTTTGTTTCCCGCCTCTTCCTTATCAGCCGGGAGAGAAGGACTGGCATTTACATGAGCACCGATCATGAGCACAGGATGGACTAACCTCCCAAAGCCCTTGACGGCCGATGAGATCATTGGCGCTGGGGGTTGCTGCGTTGGGAACATGCAAACAAATCAGACCCGGGTGGACAAATGACACAAGTCCGTGGTGCATCAGTGCAAGCCAACGTCAGTCTCCAGCGAGCAAGTCTAACCATTTATTCACAAAATTGTGGAGTAACTCAGCAAGTCGGGCAGCATCTCAGGAGAGAAGGAATGGGTGACGTTTCGGGTCGAGACCCTTCTTCAGACTGATGTCAGGGGGGCGGGACAAAGGAAGGATATAGGTAATTCTAACCAGTCACTACTGAGGCCGAAGGACTGACTAATAACCTTAGAACTCATATCAGCAGATCTCCACCCCTTTCTGCCTTCCGCAGAGACCGTTCCCTCCGCAACTCCCTGGTCCACTCGTCCCTTCCCACCCAAACCACCCCCTCCCCAGGTACCTTCCCCAGCAACTGCAGGAGATGCAACACCTGTCCCGACACCTCCTCCCTCGACTATGTCCAAATCACCCCAATAGTCTTTGCAGGTGAGGCAGAGGTTCAGTTGCACCTCCTCCATCTACTGTATCCGCTGATCCAGGTGTGGACTCCTATACATTGGCGAGACTAAGCGCAGGCCCAGTGATCGTTTCGCTGAGCACCTGTGCAAAGGTAAGGCCCAACGCAAATTGGAGGAACAACTCATATTTTGCTTGGGCAGCTTAAAACCCAACGGTATGAATATTGATTTCTCTAACTTCAAGTAACCCTTGCTTCCCTCTCTCTCTGTCCCTCCCCATCCTAGTTCTCCAATTAGTTCCACTGTCCTCCTGATTAAATATTACTGATTGTATGCCTCGTTGTCTTCTTCCCCTCAGCTAACAATGTACCATTCTACATTTCCTTGATTAGTGTGCCCTTTGATCTGTGTTTTCACACCTTACCCTTCCATATCTCTACGTCTCCCTCTCCCGACTCTCAGTCGAAAGAAGGTTCTTGACCCGAAACGTCACCCATTTCTCCTCTCCAGAGATGCTGCCTGTCCCAATAGACAATAGACAATAGACAATAGGTGCAGGAGTAGGCCATTCGGCCCTTCGAGCCAGCACCGCCATTCAATGTGATCATGGCTGATCATTCTCAATCAGTACCCCGTTCCTGCTTTCTCCCCATACCCCCTGACTCCGCTATCCTCAAGAGATCTATCTAGCTCTCTCTTGAATGTATTCAGAGAATTGGCCTTCACTGCCTTCTGAGGCAGAGAATTCCACAGATTCACAACTCTCTGACTGAAAAAGTTTTTCTTCATCTCTGTTCTAAATGGCCTACCCCTTATTCTTAAACTGTGGCCCCTGGTTCTGGACTCCCCCAACATTGGGAACATGTTTCCTGCCTCTAACATGTCCAATCCCTTAATAATCTTATACGTTTCGATAAGATCCCCTCTCATCCTTCTAAATTCCAGTTTATACAAGCCTAGTCGCTCCAGTCTTTCAACATATGACAGTCCCGCCATTCCGGGAATTAACCTAGTAAACCTACGCTGCACGCCCTCAATAGCAAGAATATCCTTCCTCAAATTTGGAGACCAAAACTGCACACAGTACTCCATGTGCAGTCTCTCTAGGGCCCTGTGCAACTGCAGAAGGACCTCTTTGCTCCTATACTCAACTCCTCTTGTTATGAAGGCCAACATTCCATTGGCTTTCTTCACTGCCTGCTGTATCTGCATGCTTCCTTTCAGTGACTGATGCACTAGGACACCCAGATCACGTTGTACGTTCCCTTTTCCTAACTCCGTCCCGCTGAGTTACTCCAGCATTTTGTGTCTACCTGCAGAAGATCCTGAATTTCTCAACTCCCATTTGCCTGATCCCTGCATGGTAGAAACATAGAAATATAGAAAGCATGTGCAGGAGGAGGCCATTCGGCCCTTCGAGCCAGCACCACCATTCATTGTGATCATGGCTGATCGTCCACAATCAGTAGATGAACAGAGCCACACTCAGATGTTGCCAATGATTTTAACTTCCATTCCCACACTGATCTTTCTGTCCTGGGCCTCCTCCATTGCCACAGTGATAGATGTTTGCACAGTAGAAGCCTAGCCTGCTTTTGCATGTTTAATCTAGTTTAGTTTAGTTTTTAAGATTAGAGATACAGCGTGGAAAAAGGCCCTTCGGCCCAGCGAGTCCACACCGACCAGCGACCCCAGTACACTAACACCACCCTACATACCCTAGGGACAATTTTACATCTATACCAAGGCAATTAACCTACAAACCTGTACGTCTTTGGAGTGTGGGAGGAAACCGAAGATCTCAGAGAAAACCCACGCAGGTCACGGGGAGAACATACAAACTCTGTCCAGACAGGACCCGTTGTCAGGATCGAACTTGGGTCTCTGTTGCTGTAAGGCAGTAACTCTACCACTGCGCCACCGTGCTAATTAGTTTAGTTTATTGTCATGTGTACCGAGGTATAGTGAAAAGGTGTTTTTGTTGCGTGTTATCCAGTCAGCAGAAAGACCATACATGATTACAATCGAGACACAGGAAATGCTGTAGTTGGAGTAGAGGCGTAAAAGAGTGGAGTGATTGTAAGGAATGATTGCATTTCCGCTTGTGGGACCAGCACGCAGAGAGTGGCCTGACTTGGGCGCCATCTTTCTTGCCTGCATTCTCATTTCAATGTTAAATGGGAGTTGGTTTATCTATCCCATTGCTACGGAGTTCCATAGAACATAGAACAGTACAGCACAGGAACGAGCCATTTGGCCCACCATGTTTGTGTCAAACACGATGGCAAGTTAAACTAATCTCCTCTGCCTGCATGTGATCTAAATCCCCTCCATTCCCTGTTATCCCCTTTATCATGTATCTATGTGTTCATTGTGGACGGCTTGATAATAATCATGTATTGTCTTTCCGCTGATTGGATAGCACGCAACAAAAGCTTTTCACTGTACCTTGGTACACGTGACAATAAACTAAACTGAACTAAACTGAACTGAACTGAACTGACTTAAATCCATGTGGCTATCCAAAAGCCTCTTAAACATCGTTATTATATCTGCCTCCACCGCCACCCCTGGCAGCATTTTCCAAGCACACATCACTCTCTGTGTAAACAACTTGACCACACGTCTCCATTAAACTTTGCTCCTCTCACCTCTGAAAGCTACGCCCTCTACTCTTGGACATTTCCATCTAGGGAAAAAGGCTCTGACTGTCTACCCTATCAAGGCCTCTCATCACTTTATATATTCCTGCGCTCCGGGAAAAAACAGTCCAGGTTTGTTCAACCTCTCCTCACAACCAACACCCTCTAACCCACATGTCATTCTGGAGAATCTCCTCTGCACCCACCCTCTCCAAAGTCTCCACATCCTTCCTGTAATGGGACGATTTGAAATGGGGTGGCACGGTAGAGTTGCTGCCTGACTGCGCCAGAGACCCAAATTTGATCCTGACCAAGTGTGCTGTCTGCACGGAGTTTGTACGTTCTCCCCGTGGCTGCATGAATTTTCACCAGGAGCTCTGTTTTCCTAACACACTGCAAAGACATAAAGGTTTGTAGGTTAATTGGCTTGGTCTAATTGTAAATTGTCCCTTGTGTGTGTAGGATAGAGTTAGTGTACAGGGATCGCTTAGATGGGCCGAAGGGCCTGTTGCCGTGCTGTATCTCTAAACTGAAACTAAACTAAACTACACGCAATACTCCAAATGCGGCCTAACCAAAGTGCTATAAAGCTGCATTAATGACTTCCCGACTCTTACACTTAATGACTGGATCCATTTCTAAGTCGGTTCTTGTTGAGATTCTAAAACTCCTTGCTCCCACTGCACCTCTTGTGTAGGTACAAAGAATTCTACAGCACAACTTTGAATGGTTAATGGTAAATGGTACTTTATTTGCCACAAAGTACAGTGAAATTCATTTATGTACACAGTTCAGTGCAAGTATCACTTTACATAAGCACTTAGATGCATCTTGGATAAGCATCTCAGATACAGTACATGCGTATAGCAGTAGGAACAGCATCTCATATTTCGCTTGGGCAGCTTATAGCCCAGTGGTATGAATATGGATTTCTCTAACTTCAAGTAACCCCGACATTACCCCCCTCTCCATCCCACCCCCACCCAAGTCACACCAGCTTCTCGTTTTCACCCAGCAAACAGCTAACAATGGCCTGTTTCCTTTATCATTGTAACTTTTTTGCATTTCTTTCATTCATTGTTCATCACCTCTCCACATCACCGTCTATATCTCTTGTTTCCCTTCCCCGTGATCTTCAGTCTGAAGAAGGGTCTCGACCTCGAAACGTCACCCATTCCTTCTCTCCAGAGACGCTGCCTGTCCCGCTGAGCTACTCCAGCTTTCTGTGCCTGTCTTGAGCAGTAGTACACTGGGAGAGTATACAGATTTGGCACCAATTTCAAGTCCCAGTTGTTGTTCAGTCCTCCTTCACTCCGTGCCACTGTCGGCCACGTGCACGGTCCACGAGCTCGGCCTCTTGGAGCGGTGCCCGGTCTAGCCAAGCCTCAGGCTTCTGCCGGGCCTCCAGCGGCCCATTCCACCATCTGCACTCCCTCCTGCACCCAGTCCGCTTACCGGCCCTCCGTCCTGACTCCAACTCCCTCGTATCCAGTCCACGGGGCGAGGAGGAGCCGGGCTCGGCGGGTTCACTCTCCGGGAAGCTTTCCGGTTCCACGGCATCGAACCAGGTCCTGCCGACCGACAACCTTCTACCGTGCTGCACCTTGAAAAGCAAACAGATAATCTGCCTGTCATGTACCCTCAATATGGATGGGGAAATAGTTATTTAATATTCAGAATTGATGAATATTTGTTTTACTTTGTATTATGGTGGTGGGTTTGTTTGTATTGTTTTGTATTGTACATACCAACTTTGTAAATAATTGATTTAAATTATTTTGGGTGAAAAAAGATGGAACATCTGGCTATCATTGCAATGCTAATTTTGGGAGGTTGCTCAACAGATATTTGCCATTGGATCTCCAATATACCAACTGTGACCACACCTCTGACATACCTTGTTCATCTTGCGTGGAAATGCAAATCCTGCTTTGTGAAAGGGGATAGACACGAAAATACTGGAGTAACTCAGCGGGACAGGCTAATTGGAGAAACATCACCTCATATTTCGCTTGGGAAAGTTACACCCCAGCGGTATAACATTGACTTCTCTAACTTCAAGTAACCCTCTCTCTCCATTCCTGCCCCTTCCCAGTTCTCCGACCAGTCTGACTGTCTCCGACTACATTTTATCTTTGTTTGTTTTGTTGTTACCTTCTCCCAGCTAACAATGATCTATTCTACATTTTCCTTGATCTCCATTCCCTTTGTCCTATTTTCAGACCTTACACTTCCTTATCTATGTATCTCCCTCTCCCCTGACATCAGTCTGGAGGGGTCTCGACCTGAAACGTCACCCATTCCTTCTCGTCAGGGATGCTGCCTGTCCTGCTGAGTTACTTCAGCATTTTGTGTCTATCTTCAATTTAAACCAGCATCTGCAGTTCCTTCCTGCACAGAAAATCTGGCTACCATTGCAATGCTAATTTTGGGAGGTTGCTCAACAGAAATTTGCCACTGGATCTCCAATATACCAACTGTGACAACACCTCTGAAATACCTTGTTCGTCTTGGGAAGCCCTGCATGGAATTGCAAATCCTGCTTTATTTAAGGGGATAGACACAAAATGTTGGAGTAATTCAACGGTCAGGCAGCATCTCTGGAGAAAAGGGGAACAGGTGACGTTTCGGGTTGGGACCCTTCTTCAGACTGAGAGTCAGGGAGGGAGACATTGGAGGTACGGGAAAGTACAGGACAAATCAGAGCCGGCACCGACGGCCATGGAAAGGTGGAGCCCACAATGGTCCATTGTTGGCTTGGGACGAGGTGATAACGAAGGAATACAAGTGGTGAAATGAGCAAGAGGACTAGGGTGGGTCATGACGGGGAGAGAGAGGGGATGCAAGGGTTACTTGAAGTTAAAGAGGTCAATATATTCGTACCCATTCATTGTGAGCTACCCAAGCAAAATATGAGGTGCTGTTCCTCGTTCATTTAAGGTGATGGATAAAGAGCTGTAGTAAGCTGCTACATCGTGGGCAAGTCTCCTGAGAAGAACAAGGGCTAGCATAGGCCCGATGGACCGATTGGCCTGTTTCCCAGCTGCCAAGCCTGCGTGGTGTCACGTTAAATAAACAGTCTTCATAAAAACTGATTAAAAATTAAAGTCGTCCAATGATTTAGAAAGTAAGTTTCAAAAGGTCAAGGTTATTCACAGTTTTGATTGCACTATTTGACAGGTTTATGCTGTGGGTGGCCCTGTCGATGTGGAACACTTCACAGCAACTCTCGAACATCATTTCCCATTCTTAATACGTATTATGATAGCTTACAACCTAATGATATGAACATTAAATTCTCCAATATTAGAGAGAGTCAAGTGAGAGTCAAGAGTGTTTGATTGTCA